>NW_015173817.1:68425-72122 GCF_001447785.1 Gekko japonicus
GGGGGAGAGAGGGATTCCGTATGCAGCAAGACTCTGTGCGTGTAATCTAAATCAAGTTGACTCAGTTTTCCATATTCTTCTATACTGTCCCCACTATGATGATATACGTTTTACTCTTTTAGACCCAAGTTTATTTAACATGACAGGCTGCCCGGATGCTTTGAAGGTGTGCCATCTCCTGAATGATTCGCCACCTGAAATATCTGAAAAGGCAGCCTTATTTCTAAGTTTGGTAATTAAGGGTCGATTGCACAGTCCTTGTTATCTCTTTATCTGTTTCTGTTTCTTCCTGTAACCTGACACATGCCAATAAAGGTCTGTGAGTGTGGTCTCTGCCAGTCTTGGGCTTTATCTGTAGGAGACAGCGGCCCCTGCTGGACTTTGAACCAACAATGCTCCTTTATGTCTAAAAGCTTTGTCTTGGAAGGAGGGAGACACCAACACCTTAGTCAACATATTAACGCAATCTGACTTCTCACTTCTACCAGGAAAGTTTATAGTTGCCCAGGGCAAGCAGGATGTCAGCTAGAGATGTCAAATTTTTGAACATTTTGAATCCATGGGGAAAATGCAGATCTCTTCCCCAGGGGCGGGCCTATTATGAAACTAATGAAGCTGGCCCTGGAGGGGCCCTGAAGCAACTTTTTTCATGAGTGAATTTTTCAACAAAATTGATGTAATTTTTTTAAGTGCTTGTTATTAAAATAAGGCTATTTTAGGCTACAGTCACACACACTAAATAATCCGCTTTCAGTCCACTTTCAATGCACTTTCCAACTGGATTTTCCTGTGTGAACTGGCAAGATCCAGTTGGACGGTACATTGAAAGTGGGTTATTTAGTGTGTGTGACCGCAGCCTTAGTGACGGAATCATAAGCCAATGGTTGAAGTCAATGTTCCCTCTAAGCTGTGGAGTCTAGTGAGCAAAAATTCTACTTTGTGAGCTACTGGCATTAAAGTTGTGAGCGAGCGATATGGCTACTGCATAAATCAGTTTGCTCTGGAGCCATCCTTCCTGAGCTAAGACAAAAATGTGTGAGCCGGAGGCTAAAAAACTGTGAGCTAGCTCACACTGACTCAGCTTAGAGGGAACACTGGTTGAAGTACTTAATATTGACCTTAGAATATACTCTAATACCCATTTCCCACCATTTTGGGCTTGAGGTCCTTGCAAGGATGTTGCCCTATTGTTGCTGGTTGAGAAGGGCATAGCAGTTCAAGCGTCACTGTCCCAAAAATGTAGGTCTGTCACTGCTTTCCCGGGGGGGGGGCATTTTGGGAGAAATTGATATATATGCAATAGTTCTTTTCTTATCAACCCTATACTTATTTTACTGTTTCAATGACATAAAATTCATCATTTATAATTTAGTTAACATATACGATTTTAATATTTGACATTGTTTTGAAATAGAAAAGTACAAAAGCCTTGATAATCTCCAAGCAAAACTGTGGCTACACCAAGCAGTACAGAGAGAGACAGAGAGAGAGACAGACAGAGAGAGAGACAGAGAGAGACAGAGACACAGAGAGAGAGACAGAGAGAGAGAGAGACAGAGACAGAGAGAGAGGGAGAGAGAGAGACAGAGAGAGAGAGAGACAGAGAGAGAGTGCTACACACTGCTGCACCCTGTGATGCCTTAACACATGTGCCAGACTAAGCAGAGTTATGTTCTTCAATTGACTTCAATGAGCTTGGAAGGCTGGATCTCTGCTATAAATAAATAAATACTCAAAACAGAAAACACATTTTTTGGTAGTAAACAAAAAAGTGTATTATTTGGAAGAAACAGTCTCATACAATTGCAGTAGGACTAGCAACAAATTTGGATACTGAATTCAGTTTTAGAACACTGAAAACAGTGTGCTGCATTGTTAAAATTAGTTTTATTAGTTAATATTATTGTATTATTAATATTACATACTATAGCCAGATTTAAACATGTCCTTGAAAATATGTTGTTTGTATCTGCAATAAATACAGAAAATATCATTAGATAATACTGTAGATTATTTTACATTACAAAATCTTCATACTGCACATTTTGAGTGAGGAAAACCTTGTCTTAAAGTGCACTGCACTTAATCCAAATGTTTCGTTGATCCCCCCCCCCCCCGCCGTAGCCCATAAGTTGCAGGGAAACATTTCCAGGGTTTTTTCACTGGGGAAAAAACTAGAAAACGTAGTCCTTGGAGGAAAGCAAACCAAGCCACCCTTATTTTTCGTTTTTTTCTGGATTTTCTTCCAGCCCTTTGAATATCTATCTAGTACACATTCCTTCTGCTAGGAGAAAACAGTAGAAAATAGGTCCCCCATTAGCAATGCCCAAGCCACAAAGAAAGATCTTCCAGAGAAAACAAAAACTAAAGAAGCTGCCACTGGGAAAATATTTATGCTGTCAATTAGAACAGAATCCTTGTTTCATCCTTACAACCACCCTGTAACTTTATCAGAATAATTATTTCCAGTTTACAGTGGGGGGGGGAGCAGTGGGGGGGGGAGTTCCTAACAGAGTAAACAGCCTAGATCAGAGGTTCCCAACCAATGGTATGCATACCACCAGCAGGACACAGGCTTTTCATAACATTTACTAAGATATCACTCCCCCCCATCCCTATGAATGATAACTATAATAACAGAATGTCCGTATAACAGAATGTCATATGTTTATAAATGTCTTTCTTGGACATTCGGAGGGATTTTTGTTCTTTGACAGAGTGACTCACTGGATATAAGGTACAAAAGTCTGAGAACCACTGGCCTAGGTTAATCCTGAAGGCTAGGATTTAATTCAACGAAGGTTGCCAACTATTTGGAATACAGCGAAGAGATAATCCGAGGCTCAGGAAAGACAACAGTTTGAGAGAATGCAAAAAACAACAACAATAGTTTTCCAGAGAGCTGAAGGTGGCATGTGCAATCACCTTTGGTTAAAAAACCAAATAAAACCTGGTGCCGTCTGAGCCATGTGGAGAAATGAATCTTTCAATCCAGTAGCTGGAGATTTCCCAGAATTCCATCTGATGTCCAGCCAGACTACAGAAATCAGTTCCCCCTGGAGAATATGGCAGCTTTGGAGGGTGGACTCTATGGGCATTATACCCTGCTGAGGCCCCTCCCATCCTCAACCCCACCCCCACCCCCCAGGCTCCACTTCCCAAAACTCCAGGTCTTTCCTAGAGCTGGCAACCCTAGTGCCGGCTTCACATCCGTGTAACCATCCAGTCTTCCCAGTTACTTGATGTTAAAAAGCAGCAGGTACCTGTAGCTTGTATCCTAACCTGGATGGCCCAGACTAGCCTGCTCTTGTGAGATCTCAAAAACTAAGCAGGGTTAGTCCTGGTTAAGAACATAAGAACATAAGAGATGCCAATGTTGGATCAGGCCAAAGGCCCATCCAGTCCAACACTCTGTATCACACAGTGGCCAGAAATACCAGTGCCATCAGGAGGTCCACCAGTGGGGCCAGGACATTAGAAGCCCTACTACTGTTGGCCCCCCCAAGCACCAAGATGACAGAGCATCACTTGCCCCAGAGTCCCTATCTATACCTTGTGGCTAATAGCCACTGATGGACCTCTGCTCCATATGCTTATCTAATTCCCTTTTGAAGCCGTCCATGCTTGTAGCCACCACCACTTCCTGTGGCAGTGAATTCCAAGTGTTAATCACTCTTTGGGTGAAGAAGGACGTCCT
>NW_015173817.1:72218-77351 GCF_001447785.1 Gekko japonicus
TCTTTCCCATGATAGTTGGTTGTGCCTTGACAGCCCTTTTCACTACCACCTATAGCTTTTAACTAGAGAGCACCCTGCTTGGCCTTCAGATAGGTGAAGTTTTTCTGCTTGCAGATATCCTCATTTTTGACTTAATCTTCTTACCTTGCACTGAAGGAGCAGGAGTGATCTGCATTGCCTCTTCTTCTTCCTGTGCAGGCAGCCGGCTCCCACAGGAAGGGCAAAAGACAAAGGTTGCTTCTACTTTCTTTCCACACTGGGGGCAAAAATTGATAATCCTGGAAAAGGAAGAGAAGAGCAGGAAGGAAATAAACACAGAAAGTTTCAAGGAAAATTTGTTTTATAATGCCTTTCTGTCTTTGAAGGAATAACTTAATGGGGCTCTGTGCACCGAACATCAAAAACTCCAGAAGTGAAGTATAATGATAAATCATTACTTTTGCTTTAATATAACATTAATCCTGTTGCCTTGCTACAGTCTCTAACTGGTGTACACCTTGGTGGTTAACAGCATGAACTGATAACTGAAAAATATAATCTCTCTTGGGTGATCCCCAAAACAAACCATTCCTATTCCCAAACTGGGCTCTACTGGTAGCAGGAGCTCCTTTGCATATTAGGCCACACACCCCTAGTGTAGCCAATCCTCCAAGAGCTTACAGCTGTAAGCTCTTGGAGGATTGGCTACACTAGGGGTGTGTGGCCTAATATGCAAAGGAGCTCCTGCTACCAGTAGAGCCGTACAACACTAACATTTTGAAAGAGGACTGTCATCCACTTAAAGGAATCATAATCACATAATTGCCTGAATTGTAATTGTAGCTCAAATAAATCTGCTTATCCACATGTGAGAAAAATATGTCTCAAAAGGATTTTTTCCCCATGTTCCGTGCCTATGCTGCAGCAAATACCATCTTAGAAGAGACATTCTGCTTTGTCTTACAAGAGGAAGGAATACCTCTTTCAATATGTTGCTTGCAAACAGCAGTCTTTTAAAAAATATATGTAACTTAAATTTCTTGCCCAATTAAGCAAGGGCACTTTTGAAATTCAACCATTTTATCCATTTGACTCAATACTGTGTCATCATCATCATCATCATCATCATCATCATCATCACACACACACACCCTGCTACGTCAGAATGCAGAAAGAATCCAATGAGAGAAAGACGTTTGACAGCATATGTGCCCTTCATTTTATCCTCACAACAACAGTGAGGTGGGACAGACTGGCCCAAGGAGACCCAGTGAGATTTATGAATGAGTGGGGATCCCAAATCTTACACCATCACCTCTCACTGGCTCCCCCCCCCAACCTATTTTGAAACCAAAAGCAGGGCTTGCTGAAGTGTATCGCATCACTGTGCAATTGTGCTGCTAGTCTGTTGTAACACAATAAACTGGTGTCTTGGAGGATTTTGAAGACTAAGGCCCCGGTCACACGGCAAAGTTGCCACGGGAGAGGCACGGATGGTGGGCGGATTATCGGGGCGCGATCACACCCCAACATCTGGGAAGTGGAGCACACCCGTGGCTTACCGCCGACAATGTGCCTTAAAAAACTAGTACCGCCAAAGTAAACGTTTGCCACGGGCTGCCTCCAGACTCCCGTGGTGTGATCACGCGGGTGCGCGGCATTCCCCTCCGGTCCCTCGTTTACTCGCCGGCGCCAAGGGAAGGACCCGTGGTGTGCCGCCGGCGCATCTGATCGCGTAATCGTGGATCAAACTGCGCCAGGGCAAGTAGCCACGCCTCCCCCCCCACACACGATATCCAGCCCGTGTGACCGGGGCCTAACAAGATTTTATTCCAGCATAAATTTTCCTAGAGACCATTTGTCCACATACGTGAGAGAACCCTCACTGTGTAGTCTTTACAGGAAGGGGAACCCCAACACTTCTGAGGCTTCACAGACCGGAGGCCACTTCTCCAGCTGCTATGAGTATCCACCTCATAATGCAGGCATTTTACATTACTGGAGCTACTTATACAGTGAATGGATTCTCACTGTCCCATCATTTTCTTGCCTGTTGCTTTGTGGTAGATATTTAATCCTCTCTCCCCAATTTTATTCCAACATACACTTTTCATGAACTGGAGCCTCTTTCTTCAAATGCTTGGTATTTAAATAGGAATAAAATTTCACCAGAGTGCCACAAGTGTTGTTTACCTCTAGTGCAGACTTAAGATGAATTGCACTGCCGGAAAATCATTTTGTTGATGACTCATTGTTTAAAAAGCATAGATTCTGGGCATGGAACGGGGTTACTGGAGGTTTAGGGGGGAGGTATTTCTGAGTTTCCTGCATGGTGCAGGAAGCTGGACTAGATGACCCTGGAGGTCCATTCCAACTCTATGATATGAGTCGATGATCTATGAATTCTGCTTTCACACATTTTGTTTTTAAGCTGGGCACATAGAGAGGCTAGCTTTTTGTAATGCTCATTATAAGCGGTATTCCTGACATAGAAGTTAGTAATGGGCTGCCTTTACAAAAATAAAATTAAGTTAAAAGAACACAGAGAGAGTCTATTTTTCTTCCTAACTTCTTATGGTGTGAACTCCAGGCCCAGAAACTCATAGGAACCAAGTGGTGCCCCTGTTAGCCGCCCAGAGCCTTCGGGGTAGGGCGGGATACAAATCTAAGGATAAATAAATAAAGTTAACAGCAACATTTGTTCCAGATTCAGGTGGGTTAACCGTGTTGGCCCGATGCAGCAAAACAACGTTTGAGTCCAGTGGCCTCTTCAACAGGAACAAGATCAACAAAATTTAATCCTGGGTATAAACTTCCGAATGCAGACGTCCTCAGAATCCAGAATAATTGCACCCAGCTCTTTAGGGGGGGGGCTGTACATTTTATTAACTTTTTTTGGGTAGTAACTGCCCTTTAATCCTTTTAATTATTTATCAGTATAGTCGTTTTTAAGGGCATCCGTAAATTAGTGTTGTGACCCGCCCTGAGCCCGCTTGCGGGGAGGGTGGTATAAAAGTCTCATTAATAAATAAGATACGTATGAGTAAGTATGCAGAGGTTTGCGGCTTATCACCTAAAGCACAGGTAAGTGGAGGCCACAGCATGTCCTGGTTGTGGTATAGTCCGGCACGGAGTCCGGGCTTGCCTCACCCCACCACCCCACCGAGTTGCTGAGGGCTCCCTGGCTTGGTTGACAAGTGGTGATGCCCTTTCCCCTGTAGTGGGGAGGCTGTATCTGGGGTGCCCCACTGGGGTGCTTCTTCCAAACATTTAGCTTATTGGTACCTCCCCTGTCCCCAAATGTGCTTGGCTGTCACCCTTCTGAAGTCAGTCTTGGGCCCTCCTTCTCTGTGATGCACCCAGAGCGCGCCTCTGCCTGTGTTGCGGATCTGTCGTGATGAATTGCCTTGTATTAATTGATTGTTACCGTAACCAACAGGTGATGACTGTAAGGGGAAGAAACAGCTTGAGGTGCACACAGCAGCCTACCTGCCCTCCTCACAGTCTAAAGGGGTCGCAAGGACCATTGGGCACATCTTTTCGTACGCAGGTTGACATGTCCTCTTTTTTTTTGCGTTTTGATTTCTCTCTTTTCCTTCACAAATCCCTCCGTCGCTAATCACTCGTGCTGTCGTTTCTGTTGTTTTTAAAGCTTCCTCGCAAAGCAGATTAGGCCGAAATCATCTTAGGAGTAGCACCTCTGGCTACGATTCTGAGCCTGACCTCCCCTCTCTCCTTTGGGAGGTTTGGGGGCATGCGATCCCCCCTTCTGCATATGGCGCACGAGGGTCCTTGAGGGGAGGAGCTCAATGGAAGAGCCTCTGCTTTGCATGTAGAAGGTCCCAGGTTTAATCCCTGGCATCTCCAGTTTAAAAGCATCAGGGAGCAGGTGATATGAAAGACTTCTGCCTGAAACCCTAGAGAGCGGCAGCCAGTCTGAGTCGATAGTCTACCCGGCGCCGCCGGGACTCGCCATTGTCTCGACCCGCAGCGGGGCTGTGGGGCGTCGTCGGCCGCCTCGCTTCATGGTCGCCGCTGGGGCCGGGGGGAGGAGGAGGCCCAGACGCGCATCCCTCCCCGAGCCGCGGCCCGTCGTCGCCTTTCCCTGCAACGCCCCGTGGGCGGAGAGAGGCCAGCCTCGCCGGGCGGTTTCTTTGCCCCCCGCAGCGATCACTCGAGCGCCGGCTGGGGCGCTGCTTGCAGGCCGCGAGGGCGGAGAGCTTTCCCGTTGCGTGGGGGAGATTAGTCGGCTGCTGTTGCCTTAGGTCTCGCTCTCTCTCTCTCACTCTCTCTTTTTCTGGTTAAAAGTTGCTTTAAGGTAAAGGTAAAGGTCTCCCTTGCTCGAAAGCCAGTCGAGTCCGACGCTAGGGTTGTGGTGCTCATCTCCGTTTCCAAGCCGAAGAGCCAGCGCTGTCCGAAGACGTTTCCGTGGTCGTGTGGCCGGCATGACTAAACACCGAGGCGCACGGAACGCTGTTACCTTCCCACCGAAGTGGTCCCTATTTTGTTTTGTTGTTCAGTCGCACAGTCGAGTCCCGACCAATGTTCCCTCTAAGCTGTGGAGTCCTGTGAGCAGAAATTCTACTTTGTGAGCTACTGGCATTAAAGTTGTGAGCAGGTAGTTTGGCTGCTGCATAAAATTAGTTTGCTCTGGAGCCATCTTTCCCGAGCTAAGACAAAAATGTGTGAGCTGGAGGCTAAAAAACTGTGAGCTAGCTCACACTAACTCAGCTTAGAGGGAACACTGATCCCAACCATGCTTCACACATCCCAACCAGCTTCAGTTAGCAACAGGGAAGTTCAGATGTTGGGAAATGTGTGGGGAAAGCACTGGTATCCATACAGTCCAAGGGACTCTCAAGAGTTTTCTCCAACACCATAGTTCAAAAGAATCTATTCTTCGGCGCTCGGCCTTCCTTATAGTCCCTATTTATCTACTTGCAATTTCTTGCTTTCGAATTGCTAGGTTGGCAGGAGCTGGAACTAGAGACGGGAGCTCACTCCGTCATGCGGCACAGTTGGGTCTCGAACTGCCGAACTACCGGCCTTCCGCAGCCTTCAGTTCAGCGTCTTAACCACTTGAGCCACCGCAGCCCCAAAAGTTGCTTTGCAGAGCTGCAAAAAGGAAAGTGAGTGGAGAACAGGGTTGCCAGA
>NW_015173817.1:77724-77915 GCF_001447785.1 Gekko japonicus
TCTGGAGATGAGCTGTAACTCCTGAGGATCCCCAGGTCTCCCCTGGAGGCTGGTATCCCTAGACTGAAAGAGTAAGGTAACCGCATGTGAGACTAACAGTTCAGTCCTATCCAAAGAGACAGTATTCCCCCAAATGCAAGACTAGTCCCCCCCCAGTGATGCCAACCTCCAGGTGGGACCTGGGGATCCCC
>NW_015173817.1:78276-78406 GCF_001447785.1 Gekko japonicus
TCAAAAATATTGTGAGTAGAAATGTGAAATGGGACTTTCCTACCTCCTCCTCTCCTACTGAAATTAACTGAGCCCTACAACAGGAAATTCTGCTCCAGTGAAGTAGGTACCCTCATAGACAGCACTCCCA
>NW_015173817.1:78868-93188 GCF_001447785.1 Gekko japonicus
GCTCAATTTCATGTTCGTTGCGTCGATGACACTGTCTAACCATCTCATCCTTTGCCGTCCCCGTCTTCTTTGACCTTCAATCTTTCCCAGCATCAGGGTCTTCTCCAGTGAGTGCTCCCTTCTCATTTGGTGGCCAAAGTATTTGAGCTTGAGTTTCAGTATCTGGCCTTCCAGGGAACAGTCAGGGTTGATTTCTTTTAGGATTGACTGATTTGATCTTCTTGCAGTCCAAGGGACTCTCAAGAGTCTTCTCCAGCACCATAGTTCAAAAGAATCTATTCTTCGGTGCTCGGCCTTCCTTATAGTCCTTAGATAAGCATATGGAGCAGAGGTCCATCAGTGGCTATTAGCCACAAGGTATAGATAGGGGCTCTGGTGCAAGTGATGCTCTGTCTTCTTGGTGCTTGGGGGGGGGGTTCTCCCAGGAGAAATCACACTGTGATATTTTAATATGCATAACATTCTTGGTGCAAAGTATGATGAGCACATAGTGTCGTTTATATTAATTGTCAGGCTTATAAAACTCCCAGGAGTTTTTGAAAGATAGAAGCCACTAGGCAGCAAGCAAGGAAGGAGTTTTATCCAGGCTCCTTCCCTGGATTTTCAGCTCACATTAAAAACACAGTACTTTGGGGGGGAAACCCTTGCTCCTAGCAGCAGCAGAACCACTTATTTTTTTCCTAAGTAAAACTGTTCTATCTTTAAAAGTCCTAGCTATGGGCACGAAGACACTGAAAAAGCCTGGCAATCCCTTGTTGTAATTTCTCCTTGTCGTACTCCTTTTCCTATGCTGAACCAATCAGTTGTTCCATATCCGGTTCTCTTCCCTAGCAATTACATAACTTTAAGCACATCAAAGTACCTGTCAGTTTAGGTTGAGCCTTTTCCTCCAATAGCCTTGAACACACGTCCCAAAATTACTGGCTCCATGCCACAAGTATTTCAGCATGCACTGTTATCAGCTTGCATTAGACACAGCTGCAGCACCCATTAATTTTGTCCTGGTCTTAACAATCCGCATCAAAGGAGTTTTGATTTTGCTTGGGACTAACGTGGCTGTCCCGGGAGCTGCGGTGGCTCAAGTGGTTAAGACGCTGAACTGCAGGCTGTGGAAGGTCAGTAGCTCAGCAGTTCGAGACCCGAGTGTGCCGCTCCCGTCTCTAGTTCCAGCTCCTGCCAACCTAGCAGTTCGAAAGCAAGACATTGCAAGTAGATAAATAGGGACCACTTCGGTGGGAAGGTAACAGCGTTCCGTGCGCCTTGGTGTTTAGTCATGCTGGCCACATGATCACGGAAATGTCTTCGGCTTTGAAACGGAGATGAGCACCGCAACCCTAGAGTCGGATTCGACTGGCTTTCAAGCAAGGGAACCTTTACCTTACGTGGCTGTCAGCAACCTATTTCCTTGGCAGTGCTGTTTTCCATCACATTCTTGATTAATTGCTTTGCATTGCCTCGTAGTGGGCTTTTTCGTAAAGAACTCTTAAACATATTGGCGAGATTTAAAAAAAAAGGGGGGCTTTGCATTCAGTGTGTCTTGCTTAATTAGGCTGCCTATCGGTGAAAAGTAGTTGTGTTCTAGGGCACAGAACCACACTTGAAAGACTTGTTGGTCAACATTCCTGTTGACACATCTAAATCTCACCTTAGTAATGTAACCACAAAAGGAAGGAGGTACAAAAATGGCAGGTCGGGGTGATTTGAAGAACCAGCCAGAGACGGTGAGAGCATTGCTTGACAAAAACAAACTGGTGGATCTAATGGGGGCGGCAAGAAGATTGGTGACCTTTGGTTGTAAGAGGCCACTTTGTATTAATATTGGAATATAGAAGCTTTAGTGGAAGACCTCTGAGCACCCGCTCTTGGTCACCACTCCATCTTTGTCAGACTGGCAACAGTAACAAGCAGGAAGCACATTAAAGCAGCATTTTGCACTGATGTCACTTGGCCATCCTCTTAGCCTTGCTGGTCTGCTTTGTTTCTTTTGCTCATTGTATAGAAATTTTGCTTTCTATAATCCATGCCTTCTCCTGTGATTACATTCTGGTAACATGCTGTGTCTTATTTCTTCTCACAAGCCCAAATGGCCTGACCATTTGGCCAGAGAAACTTTATAACCATGCCATATAACCACACATTCTTTCACACCTCTAAGTGGAAGAGGCAGACCTGATGGCTCCTGGCTCTGCCTCACATTCAACAAGTCACGTAGGCGATGGAGAAGCTAGAAGCTGGGTCACCTGACTGCAGGAGGAGTTTCCAAACTTCTAGCCAATCCTATGTTGCAGCTATGACAACCAACAATTGGCCACATCCCTGTCGTGGTTGGCTGGATGGCCACAGCTAATCGTGACTAGATTGGGGTTTGATTGATCCTGAGGGGAATGAGCCCTCTTGGTCTCTGCTCCTGTTCCCTCTGCTTGTTTTATGGCACCTAGAAATGCCGTCTCGTGAGGGACAAAGAACTGTTTTGTGAATTGGACCACATGGTTGAGCAAAGATGGATTTTTTCTTCAAAATCCCTTGGACTGTTTGGATGTTCCTGAACTTGGTAAATATGTATCTTGTACTGTGTAGTTAGGGCAAATCGCCTTAGGCTTGTTATTTTGGTAAACTCTGGTAGTCTGTGTTAAGGTCTGTACTGAATTAAAAAAAAAAATTGTTTCTAAATGGTCTCTGATGTTGTACCTGAGTTCCAAGTCTAAATCTGGTGGCTAACCCTGACCACACATGCTACCTTGGTAAGAGTGTGCATCTCTGAGTGAGTTGCTAATGTGTTAAGTTCCAGATACCAACTGAGAGTTTGAACCTCTAATATCCGGTTGGGGGGAACTAATGTAGAGGTACTGGTGGCACATTGTTCTGAAACCAGAGAGTGTATAGACCATCTCGTGGTTTGTTGTTTAATGTACTGGAAAAGTACAGGATTGCCTCGCATCCCTGGACCGGCCTGAGGGGTTTAATCCTGTACACTCATAAAGCTGACCAACTGGAAATAACCAGAGGAGCAGTACATTTAAACACAGATTAGCTTCACTGCCATATTTTAATTTCTAAATGCCGTTCCAAACACCCTCAAGGGTAGTCATCTATTTCTTCCTGTGCCCATGGATAAAACTGCTGCAGGCACATAACAGAGAATTGCAGCACAATTATATGCACACCTACACATTCAGTGATTATTCCCTGGGTAAGCTCAAGTGGTTAAGACGCTGAACTGCAGGCTGTGGAAGGTCAGTAGTTCAGTGGTTCAAGACCCGGGTGCCGCGTGACAGGGTGAGCTCCCGTCTCTAGTTCCAGCTCCTGCCAACCTAGCAGTTCGAAAGCAAGAAATTGCAAGTAGATAAATAGGGACCACTTCGGTGGGAAGGGAACAGCGTTCCGTGCGCCTTGGTGTTTAGTCATGCCGGCCACATGACCACGGAAACGTCTTCGGACAGCGCTGCCTCTTCGGCTTGGAAACGGAGATGAGCACCGCAACCCTAGAGTCGGACTCGACTGGCTTTCGAGCAAGGGAACCTTTACCTTTAAGGGTCCCTAGCATTCCAGCCTCAGTCTTCCATCCTTTTCTGTACTCAAAAACCTTCCTCAGCAATAATAACACAAGGAGGTCGCTCCACAATTTGGATACTGCACAATCCCTTGCCTTCCACACTGCACCTAGCAGCAATCATAATCTGAGACATTCATACTAACTGGTTTCCAGAAGTGTTGCAGAGGACCCATTAGGAAACCCTTCAATATACTTCGGTGCCCAGAATGGAAGGAAACGCTTTCTCCAACAACCCAGAAACAATTTTTACCAAGTCAAGTGTAACCACCCCAGGTAGGAAACCCTTCAATATACTTCTGTGCCCAGAATGGAAGGAAATTGCTTTCTCCAACAACCCAGAAACAGTTTTTACCAAGTCAAGTGTAACCACCCCAGCATGGAGTTTAGGTGTGGCGTTCAAATGGAAAGCTATGGAAGGCTTCTGCCAGAAAAAAAGATTTACCATGACAGATGCAAGTACGTTACAAATCACACAGATGCAAGGTTTTGGATGCCATTCTGTAGCCGTTTTCTAACCATCACCCTTACACATGTTTTCAGAATGAAAAACACAATCCCTAAGGGATTGCAATTTTAATAGCTTTAACTCAAAACATAAAATAAAGGAATTGCAACCCTCACTGTTGTGAGAGCAGGGCTAATGTCTATTGCAGCATTTTCTGGATGAGAAACTTCAAAGGGAGGCCCAATGCTTACTGCATTTTAAGTGGCAGTCTTAAGCAGGTCTAACACAGAATCCTACTCTGGTCTATTCTTTCTCCCCAGGAAAGGATTCTTAGGATGCCACTGCTTTGTCTAGGACACAACAGCTCAGTTAAACCTTATATATGCCCACTGGACTATTGGAAAAGAGAATGCAACATCTTCAAAAGCAATGTGACGGTTTACGACTTTCCACGTAGAAAAACCTTTTCCAGTGGTGTGCATATTTTGCAATTAGTTCATCAGTCATGAAGCCAATGGTACATTTTCCCCTGTACCTAGATTTCCATACTGGATGACTGCTTTGTACAAACACATACACATGGAGCTGCTTTATACTCAGTCCGACAAGACTGGCAGCAGCGTCTCAAGGTCCCCGCCCAATTATTCCACATTACCTACAAAACTTGATCCTTCCAATTAACCTAATTAACCGGAAATGTCCGGGATCAGACCAGGGATGAACTGCCTACAAAGCAGATGTTCTACCACTGACCCACGGCCAACCCCCATCCAAACCAACCCTTCCAGCTAGATGAGCAGCTTGATACTTCCAATTAACCTAATTAACTGGAAATGTCCAGGATCAGACCAGGGACGAACTGCCTGCAAAGCAGATGTTCTACCACTGACCCACGGCCAACCCCCATCCAAACCAACCCTTCCAGCTAGATGAGCAGAAAACTTACCCCTTCTGGTCATCCACTCACTATACTTCTAACAAACAGGAGTCTGGTGGCACCTTAAAGACTAAACAAACGTTATTCGTGGACTACAGCCTGCTCGCACAGATGTTACGTGTAGATTCTGCCTATGTTTCAGGGCATCGCTAGGCCGCCCTCTGCCCTACATAATGCACCGTCCTCCCCAGAAGTTCCCAGGGAGGGTGTCTGGAAAGAACGCATGACATACTGCATCTAGACAGCAGCTGAGAGCTTTTCTTTTCCCAGTCTAGCAATACAGCCATGTCCACTGAAGTACACGTGCGCCAGTTAAAGTTACAAGATGTACATACACCTTCCAAGCAGATCTCGGCAAGCCCTTCCTCTACCACCCAAAAAAAGGCAGGAGTCAAAAGTTTTATAAAAACATGGTTTCTTTTTTTTTAATAAAAAACATGGTCACTAGCCAACATGAATTGTCACCGACATTACCTTAAGAACTGAGACTGTCCAGTGTGTCTCAAATTCTTGTAGTCATTAGCATCACACAAGTTTTTTCACCTTGGAATACAGTCTAAAGAGGCATAATTTATAGAAGGGACCAGGGCCTTATTCTGTGCCTCTGAAGACACAACAGAAGCCCCTATTCAGAAGTTTTCTTACACCTTTACAAAAGCCAAAAGTGGCTATTTGGGTACCATTCAGTCCAAGTTTTTTATCATGTACAGACAGAAGGAAAGTAAGTGGTTACTCCGGTGGAAGAAATTCCAAGCTTGAAAGTGTAAAAACAGGGCATCCCAACTGCCGTAACTTTTTTTTTTTGCAAAGGACAATTCATTCCTGTAGATCCTTGGAGCCACAAGTTGCTCCAAACTGATCTGTACTTCTACCCTCCTGTTATGCTCACAGATCTCATTCAGCTTAAGTTCACATCATCAGCTGCACCCTGTTGTTCCACTGTAGAAGCACAGCCTGACACTGGAGTTAAGTCAGACACCAAGAACCTGTAATTTTTAATTAATGTAAGAACTCATCAAATCAGAACAAGAAGAGGAACGTCAAAGAGAACTAGGAAGAGGAAGAGAAAAAACCAGATGCAGAAGGGTTTCAAGCAAATCATTAGCACAGAACTCATCTGTATTAATCCTCCTAAAGTCTGCAGTTCAGCACCTGGCCTCAGTTTTTAAGAGAAATTCTTTTGTAAAACCAGGGTATTATAATTAGCACAATACTCTGGAAGATGCTGTTTTGAAGTATCACAGTCAGCAGAGAGGCAAAGTGTAAAAACCAGTCGGCATATCCCAGTCACACACGTTAACATGCTGCAAGGCCTGCTCCCAAACGGGGGCCAGGCTGCACCAAACCTTGCAGACACAAGAGGGATTCGGGTAGAACACTAATTTGGCACAAGTCGGAAAGAGGTTGCTGTTTGCATAGAGTGGGAGCAGAAGGAGTTGGGGTACTCCCCCCACTTGCCCCGAGGCACTTTGATACGGCACGTCCCACTGGCTCTTAATTTGGACACTAACATACCACTGCCAGGAGGGAAGGAGGACAGAAACTCAAGGGAAGTTCTGAAGTAAACATCAGTGGTGAGCAGGGCCACACGGCCCGGCAACCATTTTATGGGCACCCGACCAGAGGCTCAGTGAGAAATGTCCTGTTCTCCAGACTGACTGAGGCGAGAGCAGTAGCGCATCAGAGGCTTATGAAGCCCAAATTCATCCTCTCCGCTTCACTGTACTCGGCCACGTTTTTCCTTTTCACCCGCCTCCGGTCACTCTTCTTGCTCGGCCTAGTGCAGACGGAAGGGAAACACGCTTTTGCGTTCCAAGGCAAAGGTGGGCCTTGGTTCTTCGCAGGGCCTGGAAGCCGCGCTGAGGTAGTTTTGAGAACCACACCAAAGTCGCAATTTGTAGTAGGGGGAGAGCTGGCACTGTTGACGGAGGAATACCCAGAGCTGGCTTCCAAGGTGGATTCTCGCAGGGTGTGACACACGAGCCACTTCTTCACCCCACCTGGCGGGTCATTTTTCCTCAGGTCATGTGCCGACCCATCCTTAGCAAGGCACTCTTCATCACTGGATTCTTGACAGCAGTGGTCTTTAGGATCCACGTAGACTACAGCTACATCCAGGACACTACTGGGAGCTGTAACTGCACAGCAGGAAAAGAGAAATACAAATTATAGTAGCTATGTGAAACTTTCCGAATTCCAGTGGATTACACCATACAAGTACCAAATGGCAAGTTATTTCATTTCCCAGTTCCAGCTGCTTTATTTCCTTTTCTTGCTATACAGCATTAGCATACGGCAGGTGATAAAACAGTTCTACACTAAAAATCTCCATCTTTGGCCAAGCAGTTTATTAAATCTATACAAATAATAGGAGGGCTTTTTCTGGGGGCTGGCAGATTGCACATTTCTTTGAAGTTTGCTATGAGTTACATTCTCAGGTGGTCCCCCCCCCCAATAATAAAACACATTTTGAAGGAGTTTCTTATTGGGCTGGGGGGGAAGGCAGAAAGGGGAACATTCAAACACACAGTCTAAAGAAGTATTGCTTATCACTTGACTGCATCCCATAAACTTAACACACACACACCCTTTTCCATATATATATATTTTTTAATCCCCTGAAGACAGGGTAGCTCTATTTATTTCTTGTTACACCTACAAACTAAAAGACAGATAAGAAGGGAAGGAAACAGAACCCCGGGATTTGAAGACAGAAAATCAAACCCACACTATAACTAAAAGCCCAAGAGTAGAGATCATTAACAGTTAGTATTCAGTTAGTTTTATATATTCCACCCTTCAGTTTTAACCAATAAGAGAATTAGTCGGTTCATGTTAGTATTCCAGTTCATTCAAGTGCATGCCGAGAATCTTCCACCATCATCTTCGTTTGCAAGTCTTTAAAGTTTAAAGCGTTACTTCGGTCCTCTTAATCTTAAATCATATGCATCTCTGGCTGGAACTCCTTCTGCTAGTTCCAGGTCATCGGCTGAGTCCTTCTCTGCAGCACCTGCTCCGCCGCAACCCTTTCCCATATTCTTGACAGCAAAACCAATACCCCCCAAAAAAGATGAACAACAAAAACTTACCATCCCCTTCTTTCTCGCCTTCACTTTCTTGATCTCCTTCATAACCCGAGCAGGAATCCAAGCTCCAGTCTAGGAAATTGTCCAGAAGGCTCTCCTCCTGGTTGGACAGCTCAGCAGTGGGGGTTGTTACGAAGCTGCCCCTGTCTTCCTGGATGCTGTCTTCTCTTCTCCTGTGCCAAGAATACAGTCGTTCATACAGATTCCCCAAACGCAATCTCCCTTATATATAAAAGCCGAAGGGTGGTGGCACTTCTCTAGAACATTCCACACGCTCCGGAATTGGTTGGCGCCCTGGTGTGTCACTCAGAATCTGTCCCTATCCACTGGCTGCATTGCTTGAGTCTCGCCTCCAACATTCTAAACAGTTTGCTGTTCCTCTCCCCCCCATAGCCAGTCAGAACACAGAGGTCGTTTGCATATGCGAGCTTTTGTGCACGCACCCTTCTTTAGATATCATTGTATCTGAGGAAGTGTGCGTGCACACGAAAGCTCATACCTTGAAAAAACCTTTGTTGGTCTTAAAGGTGCCACTCTGGACTCGAAATCTGTTCTACTGCTTCAGACCAACGTGGCTGCCCACCTGCATGTTTCCAATTTACACTCTCACCCCAAACAGGTTCCCCAAAGCATCTTCACAATACAAAATGCTATATGTACCCTTTGAATAATTATAGCACTGCAGCCATAAAAAACGATTAAAAACAAACATTTAAACCACCACCACAGAAAAAGCCAACCCAGAACAAACAATAGCCCAAAAAAGGAACAGAAAAACAAGACCCAAAAGGAAACCATCTACTGAAAGTCTAAGGGAAGCCATCAGTGAGAATGGATAGCTGAGTAAATAAGGGGACAGATCAGTCTTTCTTGCATGTGACGAACACCCAATTAAACAAGTAAGCAGCTATTTTCTTAGGTGGTTTCTTCCCACCTAGGCCTGAGCCTTAACACAAGTTAAGAAGAGGCCAGCTGCTTTTCTTGTGCTTCTCTCATTCGTACTGGACAACCCTGTAAAAAGGAAAGGATACAAAAGGGTACCTTGATGACAGAAGTGCAGCACCGCTGGCCTGACAAGGCCTCAAGCACGGAAGTGAGAGTCCCAATGGAAGAAATTTGCTTACCTTTTAGTTCGTTTCCCAGATGGAGAAGCAAGGAAGGTTTCTACTGTGCTTGCAGGCCAAGAATTGGGCTCCGGGTCTTCCTGCTTCACTCCTAGCAGCGCACAGAGCTGGCTATAACTCATCACCTACAAGCAGAGAAACCCGGTGACAGTTCCAACAGCTACTGCTGCCCAGCCTAGCCAGGGGTCCCAAAGTGGACCAGATCCTGGTCAAATATTGCCAACCAACCTGACTAGTCAAATATGCCCCAGATGCTTTGCGTGCAGATAGTCGTTTGCCCCCCCCCCCATTTTTTCATTGCAATGTCATTCTAAAGGGCAGGCATGACAGCTGCCAGCCCCTTCACTTTGCAAAAGCCGGGGACAAACCCAGCAGCATTGCATAAATAAAATATACATTTTGATAAGTGTGGGCAAGGCTCAGCGATTAGGCACACCGATCCTGATTCGAGCCCATATTTCCAGACTCTGTAAACATCTGGATTGATCAGTAACTCTGATCAATCCAGAGTCCAGACCTTTGCACATCCCTGGACCTGTGGGCATGTTAAAGACGGTAGCTCGTTAATCGTTGTACTATGTAAAGCATCCTTAAGAAAGTATCCGTCTTCCCCGGTGTCTGTACGTGCAAGTTCCAACCTCACCCTATGGTGGGTGGGGTGGGGGGCATAAAATAAACGCTTGCTGCCTTGAGAGGCAGACTGATTTCTCTACCCTCAAGAGAGCTGTCTCGCGTGATTCAGGCATGGACGGCTTCAAAAGGGAATTAGATAAGCATATGGAGCAGAGGTCCATCAGTGGCTATTAGCCACAAGGTATAGATAGGGGCTCTGGGGCAAGTGATGCTCTATCTTCTTGGTGCTTGGAGGGGGGGTCAACAGTGGGAGGGCTTCTAATGTCCTGGCCCCACTGGTGGACCTCCTGATGGCACTGGTATTTCTGGCCACTGTGTGATACAGAGTGTTGGACTGGATGGGCCTTTGGCCTGATCCAACATTGGCCTCTCTTATGTTCTTATGATTCCTTCAGATAAGATTTATTTTGAGATTAGCTCGACCCTTTTAACACTGAGGGTCTTGTAAAAAGCAACAACAACAATGACCTAGCTTTCTCATAACAGATGCTGGCAGCAGCTTATAGAGCAATTCAGCTACAGTACCTCTGTAGAGCATCAGCCAGCCAGCCAGACCTGTTTCCACTCATTTCAGGATCGCTGCACTCACAAAATACATGCCACTCCCTGTCCTGTATAAGGAATTCCACCAAGCGATCCTGCCATGCTTTGCCTTACTGATATCCCAGGAAGTTCCCCCACCCCTGTCGCTTATTCCCTATGGTCAAGAACACAGACAGTGAGCCAAGGTGTTCAACGTACCTCTTCCTTGCTGATCTCTTCATAGCGCTCGTCTTCAAACCGTTGCTTCACAGCAGTCAAGGACACCTGCCTATAGTCCTTTGGAACATCATCGTGGAAGCTTTTGAGGGAGACAAGTACAAACCTTTCAAAGATTCACTGGGTAATTTTCAAACAGACTAAGAATCATACAGGGGCAATATTCCTTTGTATGTCATCATGGCCTCCCCCCCCACTTTGCGGTAAAAAGGTAAAGGTAAAGGTTCCCTTGCTCGAAAGCCAGTCGAATCCGACTCTAGGGGGCAGTGCTCATCTCCGTTTCCAAGCTGAAGAGCCAGCGCTTAATTACAATGGTTGCAATGGAGATACAGAAATGTGTTTGTATTGTGTTAGCAAGGATGCAGAATGCAAAACTGCCTGTTTAACCTTCACCTGGCAATAAATATTAGGATTTCTAGAGTTGAACAGATTTGTGTTTCTGCAAAATGTATCAAAAACATTAACTGTTTCACCTTTCTGATAAAGTTATTGCCATAATAAACAAGCTTTTCCTCTCCTGCTTCCTGTGACCTTTTGCATAAGATAGCCATAGAGTAATCATAATGCGGTGGGGGGAAGACTCCCAAGAACTTCTGAGAATCTTGATCTTTTCCCCAACATTCAAAAGTCAGCAAAGCCTACCAAGGGTAAGCAGAAGGCGCGTGTACGACTTCCTCCGGCCTGTTCCTTCGAACAGGAAGTTACTGTCGCAGCCTGTTATTAGCATGGCCATATGAGCAGAGTTTGAATGAGGACCCAGGCTTTGGAAGGCATCAGAGACACTGGCTTGACCCACTGGCTCATATGTCACTTTTCTAAATTCAAGAGTCTCCTAAGCAACAGCAGCTTTTTTTTTAGGATCTGGCACTAGGCTGCATTTGCAGATGGCAAACGGGTGTCAGGCCCCTGCCTCTCTTTACAGGTTCCAGCAAGAAAACAGCCTACCAAGCCCACTCAGAGGCAATCCCTTTTTTAAAAGGAGGAGGTGGCGGCGGAGATTGGATTTATACCCCGCCCTTCACTACCCAAGGGAGTCTCAGAGCGGCTTACAAACTCCTTTCCCTTCCCCTACCCCACAACAGACACCATGTGAGGTAGGTGGGGCTGAGAGAGCTCTTGACAGAAACTGTCCTTGAGACAACAGCTCTGACAAAACTATGGCTTGCCCAAGTTCATCCAGCAGCTGCAAGTGGAGGAGTGGGGAATCAAACCTGTTTCTCCCAGACTAGAGCCCATGCACTTAACCACCACACCAAACTGGCACAGGCAAGGCTCTTTCTTACGAAACCCTGAGGTCATGCTACTTCCTGTGACATGCTTTTGACTCAGTGGATCCCATGTTGCTGTCCAGGGAGGGATTAAAAGTGGGCTCCCGGAAAGCTGAAGACATCTGCCCTATAAAATCTCATGCAAGTCTAGAGATATAAAATTTCTGGAAATTTTGAAGCTCGGAAAAAAACCCGGTTTTTTTCCGGGAAAAAACTGGAAATTTTCGGAAAAATTGAAAAAATGCTACATTAGCATTTCTTTTGTCTTTTCTAGATTGAATGTCATTCTGCCTGTTGAAGCCATATGGCCTGCACATTTGGCCAGAAAAACTTGATAGCCCTGCCATATAACCACACATTCTTTCACACCTCTAAGGGGGAGCCCTCCCATTGGGAATGACCAGTTATAGGCCCATTCCAGTCACAAAGTAGCCCTGGCCAGGAGCCAATTGCGAGTTCCCTTGCTCGAAAGCCAGTCGAGTCCGACTCTAGAGTTGCGGTGCTCATCTCCATTTCAAAGTCGAAGAGCCAGCGCTGTCCGAAGACGTTTCCGTGGTCATGTGGCCGGCATGACTAAACACCAAGGCGCACGGAACGCTGTTATTTTCCCACCGAAGTGGTACCTATTTATCTACTTGCAATTTCTTGCTTTCGAACTGCTAGGTTGGCAGGAGCTGGAACTAGAGATGGGAGCTCACTCCATCATGCGGCACCCGGGTCTCGAACTGCTGAACTACTGACCTTCCACAGCCTGCAGTTCAGTGTCTTAACCACTTGAGCCAATTATTAGTTGTCATGGGTGCATGTGGGGATAGGCTGGGAGTTTGGGAACTCCTTCTGCAGTCAGGTGACCCAACCTCCAGCCTTTCCCATCGCCTACATGACTTTTGGCCTGTGGCCAGGCTGAGCCATCATGTCTGCCTCCCCCCTTAGAGGTGTGAAAGAATGTGTGGTCATATGGCAGGGCTATAAAGTTTCTCCAGCCAAATGTGCAGGCCATATGGCTTCAACAGGAAACAAGGCACAGCCTGTTATCAGAAAGATATCACAGGAGAATGCAGGAGACATCTAGAAATCAATATTCCTATACAGAAGGAAGAAAGCATGGACCAGGGAAGTAGTCCCACTGAGCTTGACTAACAGCTGGACAGAAAGATCTTCCGTTGCCCCCTCCCCACCACCACAAGGCCATACGATTTTTACCATTTCTTGTGGAGACTCAGCATACAGAGCTTCAGCTCTTCAAGGGAAAACCCCGTGCATTCTGATAACTGGCTTGTCCAAGGATGACCTAAGAGGGGGGAAAAATTAAAACACAAAAATTCACAACACTATGTGGAGTAATTTCCCTGGAAGCCTCCTCTGTCCTTGCAGGGGGCTGCTCCAACATGATCTGCTGGGTCAGAGGAGGGCTCTTTTTGTTGTAGGAACTCCTTTGCATATTAGGCCACACACCCCCCCTAATGTAGCCAATCCTCCAAGAGCTTACAGAGCTCTTCTTACAGGGGCTACTGTAAGCTCTTGGAGGATTGGCTACATTAGGGGGGGTGTCGCCTAATATGCAAATGAGTACCTGCTACAAAAAGAGCCCCCAGGAGAACAATGCATCCAGTCAAGGCACCGGGGGGGATGCCAAAAAGCATCACTCACCTTGCCGGTGCAGGAGTTTGGCGAGTAACAACGCTGCGGCAGACAGGCAGGCAGGAGAGTACTGGCAGAGACCCGTGTTGAGGAGCGAGAGTTCACAGATGAAGCTGTACAGGTGCACAGTCCTTCTCTCCAGTGGGATTATGTTCAGTAGCACTTCCCTGTAGTCCACGATAGTAGGGACCTTTAAAATGAGAGAGTGCAAAAGGATGTTGACTGGGAAGAGAGGAATCAATCAATCTAGGAAACACGGGGAAAATGAATACTTTGCGAGGTTCCTACACTTGGTACTCTACATGTTCCTCAACTTTGATAATGTGTCAGTTTCAGCTCTTCCACCTTGCTGGACGAGGGGAATGCTGAAGACATAGTTTATCTTGATTTCAGTAAGGCTTTTGATAAGGTTACACATAACATTCTGGTTGGCAAATTGGTGAAATGTGGCTTGGATCCTATGACTGTTAAGTGGATCTGTAACTGGTTGACAGATCGCACCCAAAGAGTGCTTGCGAAGGGTTCCTCATCCTCTTAGACAGGAGTGACAAGTGGAGGGCCTCAGAGATCTGTCGTGGGACCTGTTTTGTTCAAAATCTTTATAGATGACCAGGAGAAAGGCCCGTTGCGGACAGGTATGTGACGGACGCTAGCAATCGTTCCCGGGTGAGGGAGGGGGTCAGGAGGGGGAGTGCTCTGGGTGGCACTTCCCCCATGGGCGCCTCGGCGGGAGGGGAGGAGAAGCCACGGGGAGGGCCGTAAAGGGCTCGGGCGCATCGGCGGGCAGGCCAGGAGGGGGCGGTGGGGCCCGTGGCCAGCTTCTCCCTTTCGGCCGCCTCGGTGGGAGGGCAGGAGAAGCCACGGGGAGGGCTTG
>NW_015173817.1:94622-96505 GCF_001447785.1 Gekko japonicus
CTGTGAATTTAGGCAGATCATGAGAAGGAGGGCAGGAAAGGTTGCCTCAGTGCTTAGTTCTTGTGGCCCTTTCTTACACGCCAAGGGAAATGCTGATCGCCACTGTGGGGTCAGGAAGCAATTTTCTCCAGGCCAGTTTGGCTGGAGATCCTGGAGATTTTTTGCCATCTTCTGGGTGTGGGAGCAGGGGATTGGACTAAATGACCCTGGAAGTCCCTTCCAACTCCATGATTCTATGATAGTTACGGCATAATGCTTCACACCCCCATTTTAGAAATGTTTTTAGTAAACAATGTTGAGTGTTCTCCAATAGCTTTGGGGTCATCTTGACCACCAACTGCACTCAAAAGTTGAAGACATAGAAAGAATGTAATAAAAATACTGCTAAACAGTTGATGGGGAGTAGAAAAAACTTAAAATCATACCCAAGGCAACATACAAGGATGAGGAACTAATATGTATACAATGCTGCCTTTCTTACATTGGCCGTGCTGTGCAACATCCCCCCCATCATACAATACTAAAGTGAGGATGCTGAAAATGACTTGTTCAGGCAATTCTTCACCCTCCAGAATTCCAATCAGGTAAGTGGCTGGAGGACATGTATAAGCAACGTTGCTGAAGGTAAGCATATCAAGGCCTGGTCATTACTTAGATGGGACACCTCCTGGAAACCCTACATAAAACAGACTTGTCCCATGTCAGATAGAAATACAGAGTGGAAGCAGACATGACCCACACACTCACTCCTGCATTGCAGGAAGTAGCAAGTAACGTAGATCCCACATGTTATTTCAATGAGGCATTTCCCAGCCTTGAGAGAGGAGATCCATTTCGAAGGCTGTGGATGCAAGAAAATGTGAGAATTACCTTTGAAGGATCAGGCCAAGGGCCAGCACTCTGTCGACAACAGCCAGATAGACTAGAGCAAATCTCTCAACAGTTTTACAAAAACCTTACCCGTATCTTGCCTTCCAGGGCAGAGATGATCTCTCCCATCATCCGGACAAGATCTTCGTATTTATATGTGTTGTCTGTCAACCAAACCGCTTCCCGTATTGTCAAAATCTCTTTGCTGATAAAGCTGGAACATAAAGAGAAGTCAGCGGTAAAGCCCAAACAAAAGATAAACACCGCATATCTCACCCCATTAATTTTGCCAGATAAGTTACTCTTTCATTTCCAGGGCCCAGCCTGACATACCTCACAGGGTTGCTGTGAGAATTAAATGGCGAAGAGAAGAACGTTGTTAAGCCACCTTGGATCCCCATTGGTGGAGGAAAGTGGGATACAAATAAAGTACATAAATAGCAAGCATATACATGTACATTTGGCAGGATCATCCAGCAAGGTTCCAAGGCAGAGTGGGGATTTGAACCTGGCACCTGATTGGTAGAACAGAACAAGACCTACAATTCCATTTACGCACTTGCATTTACACCTTCCCCCCATCAAACAGCTTTTTGGGAAAGCTACTGAACTCCATGCACCAAGCCTCAGCAAAAGGCATCAAGGGACAACATTAGTCACCACGGGAACAGCAACTAACATGTACGCAAATACACACGGCTTTCCCAGACCACAGTTTGGTCTCACGGGGACAGGCCTTTTCATTAAAAGACACAGACAAGCCCCAAGTAAACAGCCCAGCTTCTTACCGTGTACAAATAACCATGCATGCAATTCCCAAAAGCTGAAGACGAGCCCGGGGCACAGGCCTGATTTTCAAGTACCGGTCTACACAGCCCACTGTCATGTGGAGACAGAGGCTGGAGAAATCCTTCATCGTGGCCACTTCCACCAGCCAGTCGATCAGAATGTACCTAATGAGAGAAACAAGGGATACGCAAATGAGGAGAGCTTCTTGCAAGAGACGCTCACCC
>NW_015173818.1:0-10346 GCF_001447785.1 Gekko japonicus
GGGGGGGGCCTTGCGGGGGGGGGCAGACAGCCCAAAGGCAATGTGAAGCTGGCAGCAGGGAGCGCACCACAGGTGTGAGTCAGTGAAATCACGTTGTGTCCAGAGTGCAGTGAATTCAGTTCCACCAGAATTCTGGCTAAATGGTAGGCTGGGAGGCTGTCAGCACGGTTGCCAAGCTCCAGGTGGGGACTAGAGATCTCCCGGTTTTACAGCTGATGTCCTGACTACAGAGAACCATTCTCCAGTTAGGGGTGCCAACCTCCAGGTGGCGGCTGGAGATCTCCCACTATTACAACTGATCTCCAGGTGGCAAAGATCAGTTCACCCGGAGAAAATGGCCTCTTTGGAAGGTGGAGTCTATAGCATTAGACCCCATTTTTATTTAAATTTTTATTTATTTTTCGCATTTATACCCCGCCCTCCCCAATGGGCTCAGGGCGGCTGAAGTCCCTCCCCTCCCCAAACCCCATCAGAGCAAAAAATAAACAGGTGTCCAATGGCACCTTAAAGACCAACCAGATTTTATTCCGCCTTGTTCGTCTTTGAACAAAGTTTTGAGTCCAGCGGCACCTTTTAAGACCAACAAAGTTTAATTCTGGCATAAGCTTTTGTATGCATGCACACTTATTCAGTTTCAGGTGGGGTCGCCCTGTTGGTCTGAAGCCACAGAAGAAAGTTTGAGTCCAGTGGCAGAGGTCCATCAGCGGCTATTAGCCACAAGATATAGATGGCAGAAAGTGAAGTGGACCTCAAGAGCCTCTCGCTGAGGGTCCAAGAGGAGAGCGCAAAGGTTGGCTTGAAGCTCAACATCAAAAAAACTAAGATCATGGCATCCGGCCCCATCACTCCTTGGCAAATAGAAGGAGAAGTCGTGGAAGCAGTGACAGACTTCACGTTCCTGGGATCCAAGATCACTGCAGACTGTAACAGCAGCCACAAAATTAAAAGACGCCTGTGATCTTTGGGAGTTATTGACCTTCAGTGATCCTTCACCATCATTGATCTTCAGCGATTCTTCATCATTGACTTTTAGCGATCTTTGGTGGAGTGGTGTACTGGTTGGAATGGCGAGATGGGGAGGCTGAAATTCAGAGTCCCCACTCAGTGTCAGAAACAAGAAGAGCAGACATCCAGGCGAGGGTTGCCAACATCCAGGTGGGGCCTGGAGACCCCCCCTCCCAGAATTACAATTAATTTCCAGACCAAAGAGAACAGTTCCCCAGTCTCCCATCGAAGTACTAACCAAAGCTGACTCTACCAAAGCTGAACACTTTCACTATGAAGAAAGATTAAGGAGTTTGGGGCTCTTTAGCTTGGAGAAATGATGGCTGAGGGGGTGACATGATCGAGGTTTATAAGATTATGCATGGGATGGAGCAGGCAGAGAAAGAAGGACTTTTCTCCCTTTCTCACAGTACAAGAACCCGTGGGCACTCCATGAAACTGCTGAGTAGTCGGGTTAAAACGGATAAAAGGAAGTACTTCTTCACCCAAAGAGTGATTAACACATGGAATTCACTGCCACAGGAAGTGGCGGCAGCTACAAGCATGGAGGCTTCAAGAGGGAATTGGATAAACCTATGGAGCAGAGGTCCATCAGTTGTAGTTTGCCGGGGTTCAAAGAAGACACGACACAAACAGCTCCTGCAGAAAGCTGACTGACTGAATGAATCCTTCAATGAATCCTCTCACTCACCAGCTATATTTACTGAAAAATCCGTCTCCTCCTTTCCCCCTCCCTTTCATACATTACAACATCCTGTCATGAGACATGAACTAAGGAATGTGTGTGTGTGTGTACAGGCAGCTGTCTGCTATCTCTCTCTCCCCCTCTCTCAAGGCCAAACCGACTGCGTCATTAAGCAATAAACAGATTCCATCTCGGGCTCTCAGTACATATATACATTTCAGTTCCCAATCTCCAGCCAGGAGAACAGGAGAGCAGTGAATTCTTCACTGTGCCTACATGGCATCCCTTTTATTGTTTTAATGTGAAAATCCCTTTGCCAAGGTAGCTTCTCACTATGAACTCAGCACATCAGCAGATGTTTCTGCCTTGTGCAATTCCTGATACCTGGGTTCCCAATTTCCAGGAGAACAGCCAGGAGAACAGTGAATCCATTCGGGTTTGCCACGCAGATGTTTGCACTGCTCTCCTACAATCAGTGGCTATCAGCCACAAGGTATAGATAGGGACTCTCGGTCTGGGGCAAGGGATGCTCTGTATTCTTGGTGCTTGGGGGGGGCAACAGTGGGAGGGCTTCGCCATTGGCCTGATCCAACATTGGCTTCTCTTATGTTCTTATATGGAGCAGTGGGGCATCAGCGGCTACTAGCAACAAGGTAAAAACATAAGAACATAAGAGAAGCCAATGTTGGCTCAGGCCAATGGCCCATCCAGTCCAACACTCTGTCACACAGTGGCCAGAAATACCAGGTGCCATCAGGAGGTCCACCAGTGGGGGCCAGGACACTAGAAGCCCTCTCACTGTTGCCCCCCCCCAGCACCAAGAATACAGAGCATCACTAGCCCCAGACCAAGAGTTCCTATCTATCCCTTGTGGCTAACAGCCACTGATGGACCAGCCACTGATGGACCACTGATGGGCTATGTTTATCCAGTTCCCTCTTGAAGCTGTCCATGCTTGTAGTCGCCACCACTGCTGAGAATGTGTTTCTTCGCCTCCCGCTGTCTCTGTGCCAGATCTGTGATCAGGCCCAGGCAAAAAGCCAGTTTGGTGGGTAATTAATCAGATGAAACCGGACCGTGAGGCTCCTTGTATAACATGAGACACGGACACACCTTGATTCAAGAGTTGTTCCTGGAAAGACGGGTGAGAATCCGCCCCCGGCTTCTCTTATTTATTGGCATCTCGAATTCTTTAAAACATGTGTATCGCCTTCTCTCCACCCCCCTACCCCCCGTGCAATGCACCTGAAGCCGCTTGCAATAATTCTATTCAAACACACACATCAAAGTGCAAGGCTCATAAAACAAGGCAGAAGACTATGGGGGGGGGGAAAGAAAAGGAAAAGCAAGCGCATAAAAACGGAGGAGTGCCTGAAACAAAAGCGTGGGAATGAATGACCACAAAAGCTTCTTTCTCGAAGCCCATAGCCGACAAGGGAAACACCAATAGAATCACACACCAAACTGTGGATAAGTTAATAGAACACGTTTAGAGTCCAGTGTGCACCTTACAAAGGTTTATTTGAGGTATGAGCTTTGGTGTGCATGCACACTTTTTCAAATACATTGGAAAGGAAGGAGCCGTATTTGTAAAAGTGTGCATGCGCGCGAAAGCTCACACCTTGAATAGAACTCTTGTTGGCCTTAAAGGTGCACACTGGACGCTAAATTTGTTCGGCTGCTTCAGACCAGCACGGTTGGCCACCTGGAACTTTGCTTTGTTTTAAAGCAACAGGAACTCCCTCAGAACGATGTCTCAAAACTGCCTTATTTGTCATTCCTAGTGAACATGTGGCCTCACTTTGCAGACATTCTCTCATCTAAAGCCTGAAAAGCAGTTTTATAGGCACTACTTGCTGCAGTGGCTCAAGTGGTTAAGACGCTGAACTGCAGGCTGTGGAAGGTCAGTAGTTCAGCAGTTTGAGACCTGGGTGCCGCATGACAGAGTGAGTTCCCGTCTCTAGTTCCAGCTCCTGCCAACCGATCAGTTCGAAAACAAGACATCGCAAGTAGATAAATAGGCAGAGGTCATTTCGGGGGGGAACGCGGGAGAACGCAGTTCCCTCAGGTGAGGTGCAGGGGGCGGGTCACATGACGAAGCCCCGCCCCCTGCTTCTGGCCGCCCTGCTTCCAGCCCTCATTCAGCCAGGAGGAGGCAGGAGAAGAGGGAGGGTAAGTTGCTTCCTCCCCGCCTCTCCCCACCCCTGCCTGCCTGGGGCCAGGGAGGGCCTTGGCAGGGCTTCCTCGCACTCCCGCTGGCCTTGCAGGTCCACCACCGGGCCCCTGATGTCAGGGGGTGTAGCATATGCTAATGAGTTACGCTAATGAGTTCCCCTAGCTCTTTTTCTACGAAATGACCCCTGTAAATAGGTACCACTTTGGTGGGGAGGTAACAGCGTTCCATGCGCCTTGGTGTTTAGTCATGCCGGCCACATGACCACGGAAACATCTTCGGACAGCGCTGGCTCTTCAGCTTTGAAACGGAGATGAGCACCGCAACCCTAGAGTCGGATTCGACTGGCTTTCGAGCAAGGGAACCTTTACCTTTACTTGCTGGGAGAACCCATCGATGTGCAATCCTGATGAAGGGATCGGTAACCCATTAATATCTAGAGAGTGGGTCGACTGCAGTTCATCATTTTGGGTTTGCTTCAAGTCTTAAAGACTGGATGTGTTTGCTTCATGGACATTTGTGTTTCTCCAGTCTGGAATTGTGAAGCCTCTCTCCACCCTAGAACAGTGAAGCCACACTTGGGGATCTGTTGTCCCCTTCAGGTTCTTAACTTGTCTGTGTAACCAGGGGTCATTCCGTAGAAAAAGAGGTGCAGGAGCTCATTAGCATAACTTATTTGCATATGCCCCACACCCCCTAACATCACCGGAAGTGTGTCAGAAGGCGACACCCACCGTTCAGGCTCCACTGGACTGTTTTGGATTGCTAGCTATTGGGGGGGGGGGGGGGTGCAGATCTGTCCTGGCAGAGGAGGGAGAGCTTGTACCTGAATAAACCTTGGTCTTAAAGGTGTCACTGGACTGTTTTGAACCGGGGGGGGGGGCTCTGCAACCTACCTGGCTGCTTCTTGCTCTGACTGAGGGCTGCTGGGAGCAGGGGGTGGGGCTTGTTGCATGTGCCCGCCCCCTTGGGCTCTTTACTGCCGGAGCTCTGCTCCTGTGCGCTCCTGCAGGAAATGACCCCTGTGTGTAACTATTGTATTGTATTTTATTGGTCTGAACCGTATATTGAAATAATAAGAGTTGCTTAGGAATTGTAATACTGTGGAGCTTTATTTTATGTTAAGACCCATCTGGAGGCTGGCAACCATATTATGACCAGCACTTATGACCTGTGCCTGGCTGGATGCAAACCAGGAGCTAGCAGAGATCTTTGGACCCCAGTAATATGTAGAGCTCTAGTTCATGCCAGCAAGCGGCCTAGCTGTCCAGTTTGGACCAGTCACAGCTTCTGGGCAGTCTCTGAAGGCAGTCCCAAGGGGAGCACTTTGCAGTAGTCTAGCCTGGATGTAATCAGTGCATAGATACCTACCTGTAGCCAAATCACTCCTCCCAAGGAAGGGCTGCAGCTGCAAATCAATGGAAACTGGCTAGAGATGCTGCCTGCCACAACGGATCACAGGCACACAGGTTGTATGTGTGCCAGTTTGGTGCAGTGGTTAAGAGCATGGACTCTAATCTGGGAGAACCGGGTTTGATTCCCCACTCCCCCACATGCAGCTGCTGGCATGACCATGGGTCAGTCACAAGTTCTCTCAGGGCTGTTCTAGAAAGAGCAGTTCTCGAAAGAGCTTTCTCAGCCCCACCTACCTCACAGAGTGTCTGTTGTGGGGAGGGGAAGGGAAAGGAGATTGTAAACTGCTCTGAGACTCCTTCCGGTAGTGAAGGGAGGGGTATAAATACAATCTCCTCTTCTTCTTCTTCCTCTTCTCACTGTACTTTAAGTGCAGGGCGACTGTCAAAAGGAAAGCTATGCTCTGGCAGGCAGCCTTCCCCAAAACATCAGCAATGTCTATTACGTCTGTTTTGGCACCAATTTAATATGGACTGTGTGGCCCGGTTAACAGGTCCTAATAGAAAACAGAGAGTGAGTATAAATGGGCAGTTTTCTCAGTGAATGGTGGTAAGCAGTGGGGTACCGCAGGGATCAGTACTTGGTCCACTGCTTTTTAACTTGTTCATTAATGATTTGGAGTCGGGAGTAAGCAGTGAAGTGGCTAAATTTGCGGATGATACGAAGTTGTTCAGGGTGGTGAAAACCAGTGAGGATTGTGAGGCACTCCAAAGGGATCTGTCAAGGATGGGCGTCAGCATGGCAAATGGGCGTCAGCAAGTGGGCGTCAGCATGGCAAATGGGGTTCAGTGTGGCCAAGTGCAAGGTGATGCACATTGGAGCCAAAAATCCTAAATATAAATACACGTTGATGGGGTCTGAACTGGCAGAGACTGATCAAGAGAGAAATCTTGGAGTCGTAGTAGGTAACTCACTGAAAATGTTGAGACAGTGTGTGACTGCAATAAAGAAGGCCAATGCTATGCTGGGGATTATTAGGAAGGGTATTGAAAATACATCAGCCAATATCATAATGCCCCTATAGAAATCAATGGTGAGACCAGAGATCATTTCGGGGGGAATCGCGGGGGATCGCAGTTCCCCCGGGTGAGGTACGGGGGGCGGGGCTTATGACGAAGCCCCACCCCCTGCTTCCAGCCCTCATTCAGCTTCCTCCCTGCCTCTCCCAACCCCTGCCTGCCTGGGGCCAGGGAGGGCCTTCGCGGGGCTTCCTTGCACTCCCGCCGGCCGGGACCGTTGGGGGCAGGGTGTGTGGCCTTATGACACACTTCCGGTGATGTCAGGGGGTGTGGCCTTATGACACAGTTCCGGCGATGTCAGGGGGTGTGGCATATGCTAATGAGTTATGCTAATGAGTTCCCCTAGCTCTTTTTCTACGAAACAACCCCTGGGTGAGACCTCATTTGGAATACTGTGTGCAATTCTGGTCACCACACCTTAAAAAGGATATTATAGCTTTGGAAAAAGTGCAGAAAAGGGCAACTCGAATGATAAAAGGGTTGGAACACTTTCCCTATGAGGAAAGGTTAAAGCGCTTAGGGCTCTTTAGCTTGGAGAAAAGACGACTGAGGGGTGACATGATCGAGGTTTATAAGATTATGCATGGGAAAGAGCAGGTAAAGAAAGAGGTACTTTTCTCCCTTTCTCACAATACAAGAACCCGTGGGCACTCCATGAAATTGCTGAGCGGTCGGGTTAGAACGGATAAAAGGAAGTACTTATTCACCCAAAGAGTGATTAACACATGGAATTCACTGCCACAGGAAGTGGTGGGTGCTACAAGCATGGACAGCTTCAAAAGGGAATTAGATAAGCATATGGAGCAGAGGTCCATCAGTGGCTATTAGCCACAAGGTATAGCTAGGGGCTCTGGGGCAAGTGATGCTCTGTCTTCTTGGTGCTTGGGGGGGGGTCAACAGTGGGAGGGCTTCTAATGTCCTGGCCCCACTGCTGGACCTCCTGATGGCACTGGTATTTCTGGCCACTGTGTGACACAGAGTGTTGGAATTTCTGGCCACTGTGTGATACAGGGTGTTGGACTGGATGGGCCTTTGGCCTGATCCAACATTGGCATCTCTTATGTTCTTAACAATCCTGAATCCTAATTCTTTTCCTCTGAGACCGCCTTATCACTAAATTGGGGGAAGGGGCACAGTTTAAAGTCCAGATTTGGGTCCAGCAGCACCTTAAAGTCCAACAGGATCTCCAGGGTTTGTGATTTGGAGAGTCACAGTTTTCAAAAGCTCTCATCTCGTTTCTGACAGAGGAGGCTTTGACGATCTCTACACAGGATGGAACTGCCAGGGAAATACTTTACACAAAGAGTGATAAAAATGTGGAATTTGCTTCCAGAGGATGTAGTGATGGCCCCAGGCATGGATGGCTTTAGTAGGCGATTAGACAGATTCATGGAGGAGAGGTGTCTCAGCAGCTACTAGCCATGCTGACTAAAAGAAAACTCCATGTTCAAAGGCAGGCAGCATCTGAAACCCCGAGCCAGGAGGCCACATCAGGGGAAGGCCTCAGGATGCATGACCTGTTGCTGGCCCTGCTGAGGAACTGGCTGGTTACTGTGTGGGATTAGATCGACCCTCAGTGGTCTGATCCAGCAGGGCTCTTCTGAGGTTCTTCTCAGGGGAAGGCCTCAGCCTCTCTGCCCTGTTGTCGGCCCTCCAGAGGAACTGGCTGGCCCTTGTGTGAGACGGGAGGCTGGACTAGAGGGACCCTCCCTGGTCTGACCCAGCAGGGCTCTTCTGAGGTTCTTCTCAGGGGAAGGCCTCAGCCTCTCTGCCCTGTTGTCGGCCCTCCAGAGGAACTGGCTGGCCCTTGTGTGAGACGGGAGGCTGGACTAGAGGGACCCTCCCTGGTCTGACCCAGCAGGGCTCTTCTGAGGTTCTTCTCAGGGGAAGGCCTCAGCCTCTCTGCCCTGTTGTCGGCCCTCCAGAGGAACTGGCTGGCCCTTGTGTGAGACGGGAGGCTGGACTAGAGGGACCCTCCCTGGTCTGACCCAGCAGGGCTCTTCTGAGGTTCTTCTCAGGGGAAGGCCTCAGCCTCTCTGCCCTGTTGTCGGCCCTCCAGAGGAACTGGCTGGCCCTTGTGTGAGACGGGAGGCTGGACTAGAGGGACCCTCCCTGGTCTGACCCAGCAGGGCTCTTCTGAGGTTCTTCTCAGGGGAAGGCCTCAGCCTCTCTGCCCTGTTGTCGGCCCTCCAGAGGAACTGGCTGGCCCTTGTGTGAGACGGGAGGCTGGACTAGAGGGACCCTCCCTGGTCTGACCCAGCAGGGCTCTTCTGAGGTTCTTCTCAGGGGAAGGCCTCAGCCTCTCTGCCCTGTTGTCGGCCCTCCAGAGGAACTGGCTGGCCCTTGTGTGAGACGGGAGGCTGGACTAGAGGGACCCTCCCTGGTCTGACCCAGCAGGGCTCTTCTGAGGTTCTTCTCAGGGGAAGGCCTCAGCCTCTCTGCCCTGTTGTCGGCCCTCCAGAGGAACTGGCTGGCCCTTGTGTGAGACGGGAGGCTGGACTAGAGGGACCCTCCCTGGTCTGACCCAGCAGGGCTCTTCTGAGGTTCTTCTCAGGGGAAGGCCTCAGCCTCTCTGCCCTGTTGTCGGCCCTCCAGAGGAACTGGCTGGCCCTTGTGTGAGACGGGAGGCTGGACTAGAGGGACCCTCCCTGGTCTGACCCAGCAGGGCTCTTCTGAGGTTCTTCTCAGGGGAAGGCCTCAGCCTCTCTGCCCTGTTGTCGGCCCTCCAGAGGAACTGGCTGGCCCTTGTGTGAGACGGGAGGCTGGACTAGAGGGACCCTCCCTGGTCTGACCCAGCAGGGCTCTTCTGAGGTTCTTCTCAGGGGAAGGCCTCAGCCTCTCTGCCCTGTTGTCGGCCCTCCAGAGGAACTGGCTGGCCCTTGTGTGAGACGGGAGGCTGGACTAGAGGGACCCTCCCTGGTCTGATCTGTTCTTATTCCCTGGAAATCTCGTTGGTCTCTGAGTTGCTTCCGGACTCAAATCTTGCTCTTCCACTGCAGACCAACATGGCTGCCCAACTGAATCTTCAAAACCTCTGAGTAACAGTGCAGTCCTAAGAAGTCACACCCTTCTAAGACCATTGATGTCACCGGGTTTAGAAGGGCGGGTCTCTGCTTAGGATGGTGCTGTAAATATTTACAGGATTAAGTGTGCTGGTTTCCTGGCTGCTTTGCTGGGAGAAATCTCCACATTCCCCTGCCTGCCAAGGAGCTCTTCCTGTGCTAGGGTTACCAACCTCCAGGGGGGAGCTGGAGCTCACCTGCAGTTATAACCAGTGTTCCCTCTAAGCTGAGTTAGTGTGAGCTAGCTCACACTAACTCAGCTTAGAGGGAACATTGGTTATAACTGACCTTCAGACTAGAGAAATCAGCTTCCTTGGAGACGACAGCTTCTAAGGAGAGAACAGAAGCTTCAAAGTCCAGACTCCATGGCATCTAGGGTTGCCAGCTCCAGGCTGGAGAATACCTGGAGATTTTGAGGGTACAGCCTGAGGACGGTGGGGTTTAGGGAGAGGAGGGACTTTAATGGGGTGTAAGACCCACAGAGTCTAACTCCCAAGGCAGCCATCTTTCCCCAGGTGAACTGATCTCTATTGCCTTGAGATCAGTTGTAATTCCAGGAGATCTCCAGCCACCAATACAAGAACTTGTGGACACGCGATGAAACTGCTGAGCGGTCAGGTTAGAACGGATAAGAGGAAGTTCTTCTTCACCCAAAGAGTGATTAATACATGGAATTCACTGCCACAGGAGGTGGCGGCGGCTACAAGCATGGACAGCTTCAAGAGGGAATTAGATAAGCACAAGAAAGAGGACCCGTGAAACTCACGGAGGGGGGGAGCAGGCGGAGGACGAACCCGCAGGACCAGGTAAGCTCTCCCCCCCATCCCGCCGGTTCCTCCGTCTCCTCCACACCCCCCCGCTCGATCTCCACCCCCCCGCCTCCCCCCCCGCTCCGAACCGAGGCCTGAACGGCTTGCAGCCGCCGGGCCTCGTCGGGCCCCCCCCCGCTCCCAAGCGAGGCCAGCATGGCTTCGCCGGTCTCTCCCCCG
>NW_015173818.1:10395-26009 GCF_001447785.1 Gekko japonicus
CCGATATTTTTTTCAGGTTTTCAGATTTTTGTGCACACCTGGGGACTGCCCCAAGTGTGCACGAAAATCTCCCTCCCCCCCAGGTGCCCCTGATGCGCGGATTTAGGTATCCGCACGCAAGGAGGCACCTTCACTATTAGATATATAGATATGGAGCAGAGGTCCATCAGTGGCTCTTAGCCACAAGGCAGAGATAGGAACTCTCTGTCTGGGGCAAGGGATGCTCTGTCTTCTTGGTGCTTGGGGGGGGCAACAATGGGAGGGCTTCTAGTGTCCTGGCCCCACTGCTGGACTTCCTGATGGCACCTGGTATTTTTGGCCACTGTGTGACAGAGTGTTGGACTGGATGGGCCATCGGCCTGATCCAACGTTGGTTTCTCATATGTTCTTATGTTCACCTGGAAGTTACAAACCACCAAAGTTCACTGTGAAAAAAATGATTCCAAGGACAGCTGTGCCAGAACTATGGCTTGCCCAAGGTCATCCAGCAGCTGCAAGTGGAGGAGTGGGGAATCAAACCCGGTTCTCCCAGATTAGAGTCCGCACACTTAACCACCAAACAACATGCAATACTGCTGCTGTTTCTAAACAACTTCAATAGTTGTAAGCATATTATAATTTATTTGTAAAACTGCTCCACGTATAAACAAGCAACCTGACGAAGCCTAGGAAATACTTGCCTAGGAAATCCGTCGTTGTTGTTGTTTGGAAGTGGTTTGGAAGTAGCAGCAGCATTGCGTGAAGTAAAATAAAGGAATAAAAGAAGAAGCACTGTTTGTGGACTGTAACTGTAATGGAATCCTTTCTTTCCACGGTGACCTTTGGTGGTTTGTACCTTTGGTTAATCCCCGTGGTCCATTTGTGTGGCTTGAGCCACCTGGAAGTCGGCAGGCCTAACGGTATCGAAGAGGTTCGAGGTGGAATCTCTTTCCCAATTCCCTCCCTCCAGAGGCACCGCCTCCCCCGTGTCTCCAGGAATTTCCCAGGTGTGAGGTGGTAACCCTACCCTTTGCATTGTCGAGCATGTTGAGAACAAAGGGGGAGCCCACGTTCGCAGGCGATGACTAATTCATCTCATGGTAGCCGCTGGCCTTGGCATTTGAAATCAATTGGACTAAGACTTCCTGTTCTTGACGTCTTTTCTCTTCAGAAAGGCACAGGGATCCAAAGCCAGCTGGCGTGCCTCCTGTCCCCCTCCTCAGAGGTGCCTCCCAATACTTTGTGTGTACTCTGCACAATGTACACACCCTGGCAACATGTCCTTGTGGCTGGAGACATCCCAGCTATGAGGAAGTCAGTGAGAGGATGCTGCCGGGAAACGCCCCCCCCCCAAATGATACAGTTCAAATTCCCAGCATGTTGAAAGAGCTCAGGTTACCCACTGAGAGGCACAAGGCAGGTAAATGTGGTTCTTCTCTTCGGCTGAAGAAAGTTAAACCCTAAAAGGAAGGAAAGTCCTTGATGGGGCAGGGTTGATGAAGAAAGAAGTTCTGGCCTGACTGGAAATGAATCACTCCTGCTCAGCAGGCAGAATCGCGTCTCCTAGAAAGGCCGATGGAGAAAGAGCGCTGTCTCACATCCTGTAACGTTGCCCGTGGAAGGGCTACATCTCTTTTCTGTTTGGCACAGCACCTTGTGCATAACTAAACAAGGCCATGATCCTGCGTGCGCTTCCTTGAGATCAGGGCTTTTCTTGTAGAAAAAGCCCAGCAGGAACTCATTAGCATAATAGGCCACACTCAACAGCAGAAACTCATTAGCCTATTAGGCCACACCCCTGACAGCACAGCTCATTGGCATATTAGGCCACTCCCCCATGTTACCAGAAGTGTGGTCATCCAGCCACACCCACTTTTTGCTTCTTATTCTGTTTACCTTGTTTGTGGTCCAAACCCAGGGCCTTTTTTTGGAGCAGGAACTCCTTTGCATGTTAGGCCAAACACCCCTAATGTAGCCAATCCTAATGAGTTCCTGCTGTTGGGTGTGGCCTATTATGCTAATGAGCTCCTGCTGGGCGTGGCCAACTCGGGAGCCAGCCGGAACTCCGTTCCTGTGCGTTCCTGCCCATAAATAGCCCTGCTTGAGATTAAGCCCCCTTGAACTTGGCAGGATTGTGGCAGCCAAAAAGAAAAGCCCTGGTGGCGACAAATTGACCTGTTACTTCACTTAGTAACATTATATTAAAAATGAATTAAATTTTTATATGCTGCGTTTCCCCACAACTCGTGGGCCCAAAGAGCCAGTTTGGTGTAGTGGTTAGGAGCACGGACTCTAATCTGGAAGAACCGGGTTTGATTCCCCACTCCTCCTCCACATGCGGCTACTGGTGTGACCTTGGGTCAGTCACATTTCTCTCAGAGCTGTTCTGGAAAGAGCAATTCTTAAAAGAGCTCTTTCAGCCCCACCTACTTCACAGGGTGTCTGTTGTGGGGAGGGGAAGGGAAAGGAGATTGTAAACTGCTCTCTTTCGGGGTCGTGAAGGGTGGGGTATAAATCCAGTCTCCTCCTCCTCCAAATCTGCATTTTGTGTGGAAAACAAGCTCAGTCATGACTCGGCAACTACAAGCCGTCCCGTGTTCATCAGCACACCTGAGCAGTACCCTTTTAGTATTTTGGACCCAGTGTAGTGGTTAGAGTGTGAAGATCAGGAACTGGGAGACCCAGGTCCAAATTCTTGTCTCTGTGATCGAAACTTGTTGGGTGACCTTGGGCTAGTCACATACTCTGAACCTATCCTACCTCATAGGGTTGTTGTGAGGATAAAATGGAAGGAAGGAGAAGGCTGTAAACCACTTTGGGTCCCTCGTGGGGGATAAAGGTGGGGCATGAATTGTCAATAATAAAATTGTGTGGAAAGTGCTTCCCCCCCCCTCCTCAGCCTCACCACAACCCTATGAGGTAGCATCCCTTTGGGGAACTGAGCAAGAACCTTGCCTGAAGCTCTCTGGTCCGTCTGAGGAGGAAGAACCACGCTGTCTGCTGATTCACGCTGACTTGCTGGGAAAGTCTCCCTCTGACTCCAAAAAGGGCCTGAAGCAGTGTTCCCTCTAAACTGAGTCAGTGTGAGCTAGCTCACAGTTTTTTAGCCTCCAGCGCACACATTTTTGTCTTTGCTCAGGAAGGGATGGCTCCAAAGCAAACTAATTGACACAGTAGCCAAATCGCTCGCTCACAACTTTTAATGCCAGTAGCTCACAAAGTAGAATTTTTGCTCACAAGACGCCACAGCTCAGAGGGAGCATTGATTTGAAGCAGTGTTCCCTCTAAGCTGAGTCAGTGTGAGCCAGCTCACAGTTTTTTAGCCTCCAGTTCACAGATTTTTGTCTTAGCTCAGGAAGGATGGTGCTCCAGAGCAAACTAATGGACGCAGTAGCCAAATCGCTCGCTTACAGTTGGAGAGCCAGTTTGGTGTGGACAGCCAGTCTGGTGTGGTGGTTAAGAGCAAGGACTCTAACCTGGGAGAACCGGGTTTGATTCCCCACTCTTCCATGTGCAGCTTCTGGTGTGGCCTTGGGTCAGTCACAAGTTCTCTCAGAGCTGTTCTGTCATGAGCAGTCCTTGAAAGAGTTATCTCAGCTCCCCTACCTCACAGGGTGTCTGTTGTAGGGAGGGGAAGGATAAGGAGTTTATATGCTGCTCTAAGACTCCGAGTGAAGGGCAGGGTATAAATCCAATCTCTTCTTCTTCTTTATCTTCTAATGCCATTACCTCACAAAGTAGTATTTTTGCTCACAGGACTCCACAGCTTAGAGGGAGCATTGAAGTGCAGGCATGCTTTATTGATGGTCCGCTTTTCTCACTGGGATGACGAGCATGAGTCCAATACAATCCACAACATGGGCCATCCAATAAACAGGGCAACAGGATTGGGCTGTAGAAGAAGAAGAAGAGAAGAGATTGGATTTTTACCCTGCCCTTCACTACCCAAAGGTGTCTCAGAGCGGCTTACAAACTCCTTTCCCTTCCCCTCTCCACAACAGACACCCTGCGAGGCAGGTGGGGCTGAGAGAGCTCTTGACAGAAACTGCTCTTTTTCCAGAACAGCTCTGACAGAACTATGGGTTGCCCAAGGTCATCCAGCCAGGTGCAAGTGGAGGAGTGGGGAATCAAACCCGGTTCTCCCAGATTAGAGTCCGCGCACTCAACCACTACACCAAACTAGAACCAACCAGAAGTCTAAAATCAGGACAGAAGCAAAGCAGAACACATTAAACAATGCAAAATTACACAATCGGATCCAACCCACAGCAAACTACGCACGGTAGTAGAGTCCACAATCCCCAATAATTTATTCAAGTAACTTTGTGAAGGCTTTTGTACAGTGCTGCCTAGGGATGCCAGCCTCCAGATGGGGCCTGGGGATCTCCCAGATTTACAGCTAATCTCCACACTACAGGGATTGGTTGCCCTGGAGAAAATGGATGTGTTGGAGGGTGGACACCCACCGTTCAGGCTCCACTGGACTGTTTTGGATTGATAGCTATTTGGTGGGGGGGAATGTGCAGACCTGTCCTTGCAGAGGAGGGAGAGCTTGTACCTGAATAAACCTTCGCCTTAAAGGTGGCACTGGACTGTTTTGGACTGGGGGGCCGGAGGAGGGCTCTGCAGCTTACCTGGCTGCTTCTTGGTCTGACTGAGGGCTGCTGGGAGCAGTGGGTGGGGCTTGTTGCATGTGCCCCCCCCAGCCGCTCTGAGACTCCAAGTGAAGGGTGGGGTATAAATCCAGTCTCCTCCTCCTCCTAAATCTCCAGGAGTTTCCCAACCTGGAGTTGACAACCCCACCCCCCCACCCCCTGCAGTGCTACAGTATTGCCTACGTAGAAGAGGCCTCTTGAATAATTCTGTTCTGCATAGTTTTCAGAAAACCAGGTGGGTGGGAGCCTTCCTGACCTTACCAGACAGGCCGTTCCACAAGGCGGGGGCCACCACAGAGAAGGCACGGGTACAAGTACAGGGTTGTTGAGGTTAAGATGCTGAGCCACAGACCGGAAGGTCGGTAGCTCGAGACCCAAGTGCCACGTGAGGGAGTGAGCTCCAGTCTTTGGCCCCAGCTCCTGCCAACCTAGCAGTTCGAAAGCAAGACGTTGCAAGTAGATAAATAGGTACCGGTTCAGTGGGAAGGGAACAGCGTTCCGTGCACCTCAGCGTCTAGTCATGCCGGCCACGTGACCACAGAGACATCTTCAAACAGCGCTGGCTCTTTGGCTTGGAAACGGAGATGAGCACCGCACCCCTAGAGTCGGATTCGACTGGCTTTCGAGCAAGGGAAACCTTTACCTTTACTTTATAGCCCTTCTTGGTGAGAATACTATTGTGAAGATTGAATGAGTTAGCATATGTAACCAGGTGGACCCTGGTTCGTATTAGGATGGGAGACCACCAAGGAAGTCGAGTGGCACTATGCAGAGGCAGGCAAGGACAAATCACATCTCTTGCCTTGAAACCCCTATGGGGTTCGCATGAGTTGGAGCTGACTGCAACTTGAAAGCATTTCCCACCACTGAATTATCAGGTGAGCCAACAGCAACAAGGGGTTCCCCCCCCCCCTCCCGGCATTGGCTTTTGTGGGCTGGAATGCACTTTCTCAGATGCATGACTTGTTATCTGCATTTACAGGGTGCAAAGGGCAGGGCAAGGGGAACATAAACCCTGGAGCCAAAAGGACACAGAGAGCTCCAGGAGATGCCACACTGAAAAGTATGCCGGGTAATTCATTCGCAGTAGCCAGAAGGGAGAGAGTGGGCAGATTTATCTGCAGGCAAGATGTTAAAAGGAAGCCACAAGGGCCCTCGGTTTGCAAGACCTAAGAAACGCAGTGAATTGTAGGGCAGGGGCGCCGAACTCATTTGTTATGAGGGCCGGATCTGACATAAATGAGACCTTGTTGGGCCGGGCCACGTGTGTCATAAAAGGTAATGCCAGGTAGCGGAGATATAAACTTTATAAAGGACACAAACACAAAGCGGGGTTTTTTTTAAACTTAAAATAAAAACATGCTTAAAACATTAGCACTCTTGCAATATTTTGTTTATTTGACAGTGTCTGATCACGGACACCTCTTGCTCTGAATGATTGCATCAAAATGTCTGTGCTGAGTGTTGAGTATGCTGTTCAGGTGTGCATCTGTAAGCTGCAAACCTCCGATGACGCAGCAGCAGCAGCAGAACTGGAAGAAGAGCAGTTGACTTGAAAGTCACTCGCACACACTAGTTGTTAAATCAGCATACAGAGCAAGTGTCTCCTGCACCTCTTTTTCCACGAAACGACCCCTATAATTAAGGGGGGCAAGGCCCTGAAATGCCCCACTGTAGCTATGGGCCTGTCTCCAGGCAACAACGATCAGTTCCCCTGGAGAAAACAGCGTTTTGGAAGGCATTGTACCCTGTTGAAGTTCCTCCCCTCCCCAAACCCCACCCTCCTCAGGCTCCACTAGGGCTGCCAGATCCCCTGGGCGGGGCAAAGTGTTGCCTGCTCTCGGGCCTCTGACCTGCTGGCCTGGATCCGGCAGGGGAGCCCCGCCCCCAAAGTACCTGGATTGGGCCAACATGCCTCGTGCGATGACATCACCCAGAGTTCCCCCAATAGCTAGCAATCCAAAAGTGAATTCCATGCGTTAATCCCTCTTTGGGTGAAGAAGGACTTCCTTTTATCCATTCTAACCCGACCGCTCAGCCATTTCATGGAGTGCCCACGAGTTCTTGTATTGTGAGAAAGGGAGAAAAGTACCTCTTTCTCTACCTGCTCTTTCCCAGGCATGATCTTATAAACCTCGATCATGTCACCCCTCAGCCGTTGTTTCTCCAAGCTAAAGAGCCCCAAGCGCTTTAACCTTTCCCCATAGGGAAAGTGTTCCAACCAGTGTTCCCTCTAAGCTGAGTCAGTGTGAGCTACCTCACAGTTTTTCAGCCCCCGGCTCACACATTTTTGTCTTGGCTCAAGAAGGATGGCTCCAGAGCAAACTAATCTATGCAACAGCCAAATCGCTCGCTCAGAACTTTAATGCCAGCAGCTCACAAAGTAGTATTTTTGCTCACAAGACTCCACAGCTTAGAGGGAACATGTTCCAACCCTTTTATCATTCGAGTTGCCCTTTTCTGCACTTTAATTCATAGGGTCGCCATAAATTGTAAGCCACTTGACAGTCACCCGCACACACTAGTTGTTAAATCAGCATACAGAGCAAGGAACCTGGTGTTGGTGGTGGGGTTTACAACAGGTTGGGGAATATCTGGAGATTTTGGGGGGTGGAGTCTAGGGTTGCCAGGTCCCTACCTCTTTCCAGCTGGTCCAGGAGTTTCACACACGCACCCTGCGGTGACGTCATCCGGAAGTGACGTCATCACACTAGGCACGTCACCGGGGACACTCTAGCATTCGGCCTGAAAACTCTATGATACTTCTCGGGCCACATGCTAGAGCGTCCCCCTGGCGACGTGCCCGGAGTGATGACGTCACCTCCGGGTAATGTCATCGCACGAGGCATGTTGGCCCAATCCAGGTACTTAGGGGGCGGGGCTCCCCTGCCAGATCCAGGCCAGTAGGTCGGAGGCCCCGAGAGCAGGCAACACCCTGCCCCCCCCACCCAGGGGATCGGGCAGCCCTAGTGGAACCTGAGGAGGGTGGGCTTTGGGGAGGGGAGGAACTTCAACAGGGTATAATGCCTTCCAAAACGCTGTTTTCTCCAGGGGAAACTGATCGTTGTTGCCTGGAGACAGGCCCATAGCTACAGTGGGGCATTTCAGGGCCTCGCCCCCCTTAATTATAACCAGGGGTCATTTCGTGGAAAAAGAGGTGCAGGAGCTCATTAGCATAACTTATTTGCATATGCCACACCCCCTGACATCACCAGAAGTGTGTCAGAAGGCAACAACCACCGCCGCTTAGGCTCCACTGGACTGTTTTGGATTCCTAGCTATGGGGGGGGGGGCTGTAACGTGCCGATCTGTCCTCGCAGAGGAGGGAGAGCTTGTACCTGAATAAAACTTGGTCTTAAAGGTGCCACAGGACTGTTTAGCTCTGCAGCTTACCTGGCTGCTTCTTGCTCTGACTGAGGGCTGCTGGGAGCAGGGGGCGGGGCTTGTTGCATGTGCCCGCCCCCTTGGCTCTTTATTGCCGGAGCTTTACTGCCGGGACGGAAAAAATCCTGGCTATGGGCCTGCCTGGAGATCAGTTGTAATCCCAGGAGATTCCCGGCCACCACCTAGAGGTCAGCAACGCCACAATGGCGCAAGAGCAAAGCCACCTAGTGGCCAGTAATACAATGGGCAAACCTGCACCCATCCTTAGCCACCGCCAACCAGGGGCCAAGTCCATGAGAGCCACTGTGGTGCAGTGGTTAAAGTGCTGGACTCCAATCTGGGTTCGAATCCTCACTTGTGTCATGGAAGCTCACTGGGTGACCTTGGGCCAGTCACATGCTCTGATTCTAACCAACCTTACAGGGTTGTTGTGAGGATAAAAGGGTTGGAACACTTTATTTTTATTTTATTTTACTATCAAATTTGTACCCCGCCCTCCCCACAAAGCAGGCTCAGGGAGGCTTCCAACATGACATATATACACAGCTTAAAAACACAATTATTAAAAACACTACAAATCAACAAGTATAAAGTGCTGGCGGCAATTAAAAGTCACTGAAATGACACATTTTCAATGGATTTCCATTTCCCAATGTTCTAAGGTGTTTTTCTGCTCGTAGTTTCCTTAAGGCAACAACTCGATGGTGGCTCATGAGCCAGATGCTGCAACAATCAGGCGGTCCAACGGCGGTCCAACGGCCGCAGCCCCTAATTGAATGCCTGGTGGAAGAGCTCTGTCTTACAGATCCTGCAGAACTGTGAGAGGTCTTTCCTTCTGATGGCACCTGGTGTTTGTGGCCACTGGGTGACACAGAGTGTTGGACCAGATGGGCCACTGGCCTGATCCAACACTGGCTTCTCTTATGTTCTTATGTTCTTATGATACAGTGGAGAAGAAAGGCGGGGCGTAAATGAATTAAATAAACAAGGTGAGCAGCCCTGGGAACAGCGGCACGATTTAGAGCTGTCCAGCAGCAGGGACGACAGAGGAGCTGATACCCACTCTTGCCATGGCTAGGTTGAACAGCCCCTGCCCCCAGCATCTCTGGGGCCCGGCTCAGAGGGTAGTTCAATGCACGCCACCCTTCGAGTTATTTAACCTGCAGGGAAAGCCCGTGAGAAAAACTATTCCGGGCCCTAGAGCAGGGGTGTCAAACATGCGGCCCGGGGGCCAGATGAAGCCCCCCCCCAAGAGCTTCTCTCAGGCCTGCAGTGGAGCTGGCTGTCTCCTGCTGCTTCTTCCAGTTCTGCTGCTGCTGCGTCATCGTAGGTTTGCAGCTTACAGATACACACCTGAACAGCATACTCAAGATGGCAACAGCACAGACATTTTGATGCAGTAATTCAGAGCAAGAGGTGTCAGTTATCAGACACTGTTCAATAAACAAAATATTGCAAGAGTGCTGATGTTTTAAGCATGTTTTCATTTTAAGTAAAAAAAAACCCCACCTTTGTGTTTGTGTCCTTTATAACGTTTATATCTCCACTACCTGGCATTATCTTTTATGGCACACATGGCCCAGCCAGACAGGGTATCATTTATGTCAGATCTGGCCCTCATCACAAATGAGCTCGACACCCCTGCTCTAGAGCATGATGCCATCAATGCGGTGATGACACCCACTTAAAATATCTTTGCATCAGCTACCCAGCACTGCCAGAACCATAGTGTTGGAAGAGACCTCCGGGGTCATCTAGTCCAACCCCCCTGCACAATGCAGGAAATTCACAAATGCCTCCCCCCCACACCCCCAGTGATCCCTGCTCCACACCCAGAAGATGACAAAAAACCCTCCAGGATCCCCAGCCAAACTGGCCTGGAGAAAAATGGCTTCCTGAACCCAAAGTGGCGATCAGCATTTCCCTGGGTGTGTAAGGCAGGGCCACGAGAACTAAGCACTGAGGCAACCCTCCCTGCCCTCCCTTCTCATGGCCTGCCTAAGTTCACAGAATCCGCATTGCTGTGCTGAGGGAATACCTGGCTGCTGCAGTTAAACAGTTAAATCTGAACAATCTGAAACAAATTCTGACAACAGAGAAGTGATGCTGGTTGGGAAGGCCAAGGTCGCTTACTTGGATAAGAGTCTAGGGATTATATTGAACCTGGTGTTATTGCTGGAAACGCAAGTTGATTCAGTGGTTGAAAAAGCTTTCCGTAATCTCCGTTTAGCCTGGAAGGTGTCTCTGTTGCTCATACCCAGCTGATCTGGCCACGTGGACCTTGCTGCAGTAAACTGGAGGCTAGACTACTGCAATGCACTCTACATGGGTCTGCCCTTGAAGACAATCCAGGAACTCCAGCTAGTACATAATGCTGCATCTTGATTATTGGGCAACAGAGTAGAACTGGAATTATTCAGGAGGATTCTCTAATAAAGGGATGTTGTTTTTTGTTGCTGTCTAATGTATGCACTGTCTTTTTCACTATTTTTTGAAAATGTCTGTAGTCCCGTTTTTGCATTCCTCACATGTCATGTTTCATACCCTTTTTACTGCCTTGTTCCCTAATTTCATGGTCTGATCCTATCACACTGTTTATTGCATTGGTTTAGTTACCACAAGCTGCCTTGAGGCTCAGCAAGAAAGACAGGTTGGTGTGATGGTTAAGTGCATGGAGTCTAATCTGGGAGAACCGGGTTTGATTCCCTACTCCTCCACTTGCACCTGCTGGATGACCTCGGGCAAGCCATAGCTCTGTCCGAGCTGTCCTTGAAAAAGAGCAGTTTCTATCAGAGCTCTCTCAGCCCCACCGACCTCACAGGGTGTCTGTTGTGGGGAGGGGAAGGAGTTTGTAAGCCGCTCTGAGACTCCCTTGGGTAGTGAAGGGTGGGGTATAAATCCAATCTCCTCCTCCTCCTCTTCTCCTTCTTCTTCTCCTCCTCCTTCTTCTTCTTCCAGTGCCGGGACACCAAGTTGCAGAGAGAGCACAAGGTTGGCCCTTTGGAATTATTATATGCTCAATGTGGAGGCCGAGGATTCTGGGGAGCCGCCTGCTGCCGGGCCATCCGAAAAGAACCATCCTCCTCCCTGCAACTACTCCCCGAAAGGTAGCCTGATTCATCCAGCTTGACACCCACTTTCACCTGCTGGGAATGAAACTCAGAAAGTTCTGAGTCACCGGCCCTCTCCTCTGCCTGCTAGACACCACACCCTTTGAGAAGCTGGTTCTGGCGGGCCAGTCTCATGACATGAAGAGCAGAAATCACATCAGAAGGCAGCAGGGGGCAGATCGCCACTTCCATCTTGCCCGGAAATGGGTGCCTGCCCGAGATGGGTGCAGGTGGCCAGGAGAAAGCTGATCCAAGGCCCAGATGCGAAGTGAGGCAGGTGGGTGGCACCCTGCCTTTAGAGTGTACTTCCCTTCAGGCTCACCCAGCACCCGCCTTATGTTCTTTTAGGTACAAAGTCAACGAAGAAGTTGGATTTATACCCCGCCTTTCGCTTGGAGTCTCAGAGCGGCTTACAATCTCCTTTCCCTTCCCCTCCCCAAAACAGACACACCCTGTGAGGTCGGCGGGGCTGAGAGAGCTCTTTCAAGGACTGCTCTTGAGAGAACAGCTCTGAGAGAACTTGTGACTGGCCCAAGGTCACACCAGCAGCTGCAAGTGGAGGAGTGGGGAATCAAACCCAGTTCTCCCACATTAGAGGCTGCACTCTTAACCACTACACCAAGCTGGCCGTCTTTCCCCAGTGTGGTGTAGAGGTTAAAAAAGTCAGTATGGTGTAGTGGTTAAAAGTGTTGGACTAGTATGGGGGAGTGTTCCCTCTAACCTGTTAGTGTGAGCTAGCTCACAGTTTTTAGCCTCCAGCTCACACATTTTGTCTTAGCTCAGGAAGGAATGGGGCTCCAGAGCAAGCTGGTTTATGCAGTAGCCAAATCGCTCTCTCACAACTTTAATGCCAGGAGCTCACAAAGTAGAATTTTTGCTCACAAGACTCCACAGCTTAGAGGGAATATGGAGGCTCGTTGGGTGACCGTGGGCCAGTCACACACTCTCAAGCTAACCTTCCTCACAGGGTGGTTGTTGTGAGGATTAAATGGAGGAGAGCGATATAAGCTGCTTTGGGCCCCATGGATGAGAAAGGTGGGGTATGAACAAATTAAATAAATACCCAGTCGTTTAATGAGGAGGCTCTATCTTACTTCTTGTTGTTTTTATGATCTGCTTCTAGCCCAGGGACTGTTTGATGAATATAATGTAACTTCTTTACTAGTAGAGACCGTGTCCTGGGCTGTCTGTGCTTGCCAACCCAGAGACGTCCCTGTGCCTGCCCTATAGATTACTGTGGTTTGACTACTGGATGAGTGGTTCTACCAAAAAAGAAAGTAGGGCTGCCAGCCTCCAGGTGGGGCCCAGAAATCTCCCGGTATTACAGTTGATCTCCAGATGGCAGAGATCAATTCCCCTGGACAAAATGGCTGCTTTGGAGGGTCAACTCCACGGCATTGTACAATACGAGAACTTGTGGGCACTCCATGCAATCGCTGAGCAGTTGGGTTAGAACAGATAAAAGGAAGTCCTTCTTCACCCAGAGAATGATTAACATGTGGAATTCACTGCCACAGGAGGTGGTGGCGGCTACAAGCATGGACGGCTTCAAGAGGGAACTGGATAAACATATGGAGCAGAGGTCCATCGGTGGCCCCTATTAGCCACAAGGTATAGATAGGCACTCTCGGTCTGGGGCAAGGGATGCTCTGTATCCTTGGTGCTTATATTCTTATAGGAACTCTCAGTTTGGGGCAAGGGATGCTCTGTATTCTTGGTGCTTGGGGAGGGGGGATAAACAGTGGGAGGGCTTCTAGTGTCCTGGCCCCACTGCTGGAACCCCTGATGGCCCCTGGTATTTTTGGCCACTGTGTGACACAGAGTGTTGGACTGGATGGGCATTTGGCCTGATCCAACATTGGCTTCTCTTATGTTGTTGTGTGGATAAGTGAGACAGTGGTTAGACTTGGGTTTGAATCCCCACTCTGCCATGGAAATTTGCTGGGTCTCTGTGGGCCAGTCACACTCTCTCAGACTCGCCTACCTCACAGGACTGTTGTGAGGGTCCCTGATGTGACAGAGTGTTATGTTACATTCTTACATGTTCTTATGTGATGAGGGCCTGCCCCTCACGAATCCTTGACTTCCCCAGGCTCCTCCCACAAAACCCCCAGCTGTTTCCCAACGCAGAGGTGGCAACCCCAGCTGAAAGAGTTGCAGCAAAGCCCAAGGAAGCAACAGCAATGGCACTCATGCCTTTTTGGGGGCAAATGGTAGCCAAAATTAGCTTCATAACAGATGTCCTACACGGCCTTTCTCCCCAGTGCCACAGACAGACGGATCCTTTTATTATGATAGATTTAGCCAGTTTGGTGTAGTGGTTAAGTGCACAGACTCTAATCTGGGAGTACCGGGTTTGTTTCCTCCACTTGCACCTGCTGGATGACCTTGGGCAAGCCATAGTTCTGGCACAGCAGTTCTTGAAAAACAGCAGTTTCTGTCAGAGCTTTCTCAGCCCCACTTACCTCCTAGGGCAGTGATGGCAAACCTTTTAGAGACCGAGTGCCCAAACTGCGACCCAAACCCCACTTATTTATTGCAAAGTGCCAACATGGCAATTTAACCTGAATACTGAGGTTTTACTTTAGAAAAAACAACTCATACATTAACTTAAGATGATCCAAACAAAGTAAGGAAAGCAATCCCAAATGCTTTCTCAGCCCCACCTACCTGCTAGGGTGTCTGTTGTGGGGAGGGGAAGGAAATTGTAAGCCGCTCTGAGATTCCTTTGGGTAGTGAAGGGCGGAGTATGAATCTAAATTCCTCCTCCTCCTCCTCCTCCTCTTCTTCCCCTGCCTTTCCTCCAAGCACCTCAGGGTAGTGCACAAGTTTCTCCCTTCCTCCATTTTACCCTCACAACAGTCCTGTGAGGTAGGCCAGGCCGAGATGCAAGAACGTCTTGCCCACAGTCACCCAGTGAGCTTCATGGTAGGTTAGGATTTGAACCTGGGTCTCTCTGCTTCCAGTCCAACACTCCAGCTGCAACACCACTCCGGCTTCTCATGACCAGTGTCCTTCCATGCAGTTCTGATGCCCCCCCCCCCGCTTATTTTTGATGGCTTGTTTTTGTGGCAGTCATTTCGGTGGGTTGTTTTTGTCGGTGAGCGGTGAGCCGGTCTCTGGCGAGGCAGGCCTATGAAACGTTCCAAGTGAAGAAATACATTAGGCTCTTTGAATGTTCCGAAGTGCTTATGCGATTAGCAAGATCCCCAGTTTACCGAAGAAGACAGAACCACCTGCCAAGTCTTTGTTTCTCCTCTGAGGTCACGGAGGCTGGGATTGCATAAACAGTTTGCTTCCTCTCCACTCATACTCGTGAGTAATGCCATCTGAGTGGCATTAGAATGGGGCCGAAAAGATTCCCAGCATGACACCTCCAAAGGCAGAAGATGTTCAGCTGGGCGGATCCGCTAAGCTGTTTTTATTGCTTAAGTCCCGTTTGTGGTTAAAATCACTTCCCTAATAGACAGCCAGGTGCAGCCAAAACAAGCACTCTGGGAAGGACTGTTCACTCAAGGGGGGGGATTTCCCAATCTTGCCCCCATTCTTCAAAAAAGAAACAGAGGCTTGGCTAGAGCTCCAGCTCCGCCCCCACCCGGAATATATCTGATCCCCCAGGGCTTAAGTGTTCTAAAGGGCCAGTAATCAGAATAATAATATAATACTGAGAATGCCTCTGAACTTGCGCAGAGTGTCTTTCTGGAGGCTGAAGAGTCTGGGACTTTGAGAAAAGAGACGACGAATGGGGTGTGTGTGATAGAGGTTTATAAAATTATGCACGGGGTAGAGAGAGAGAGATTGACACAGAACTTTTCCCCCTCTGTCCCAAAACACTAGGAGCATCCAATGAAGCTGATAGGCAGTAGGTTCAAGACAGGCAAAAGGAAATAGTTCTTTATGTAGGGAGGGATTAAAATGTGGAATTCACTGGCAGAGGATGTTGTGATGGCCACGGGCACAGACAGCTGTAAAAGGCAATGCACAGACAGCTGTAAAAGGCAATCAGACAGATTCATGGAGGAGAGATGTCTATCAGTGGCTCCTAGCCCTGGAATGGAACCTCCAGTTCAGAGGCAGTCAGCCTTGGAATCCCAGAGCCAGGAGGCAACATCAGGGGAAGGCCTCGGCCTCTATGCCCTGTTGTTGGCCACTGTGTGAGGCGGGATGCTGGACTGGATGGACCCTCACTGGTCTGATCCAGCAGGGCTCTGCTGATGTTCTCATCAGGGGAAGGTCTCGGCCTCTCTGACCTGTTGCTGGCCCTCCAGAGGAACTGGCTGGCCCCTGTGTGAGACGGGAGGCTGGACTGGATGGACCCTCACTGGTCTGATCCAGCAGGGCTCTGCTGATGTTCTCATCAGGGGAAGGCCTCGGCCTCCATGCCCTGTTGTTGGCCCTCCAGAGGAATAGGTTGGGCACTGTGTGAGATGGGAGGCTGGGCCACAGGGACCCCTGGTCTAATCCAGCAGGGCTCTTCATATCTTTC
>NW_015173818.1:26021-27085 GCF_001447785.1 Gekko japonicus
CTTTCCCTAACAAGGGTGCTGAGGTCACGGAGGAGGAGGCCCAGAGAGCCCTGAGCCCCTGCACCTCTTACTTGAGGGAGGAAGCAAACAGCTCCAAACTATAGCGACAGTCCAGTGGGAACAATGGAAAAGAGCCAGAGTCCAGGAGCACCTTAAAAGACTAACAAAATATGTGGCAGGGCAGGAGCTTTCTCCATGTACAAAGAGACAGACACAGTGATATAAAGAGTAGTGCCAAAGGGCCCTGACATGAACAAATGGAGCTGCCTTATCAAGCCTTCTGGGCCATCCAGGTATCTCTTGCCTACTCAGACTGGCAGAAGCTCTCCAGGGTCTCAGGCAGAGGGGTCTTTCACACCACCTGCTGCCTGGTCCTTTTTAAAATGAGATGACTGGGATTCAACCTGGGACTTCCTGTGTGCCAAGGAGAGGCTCTGCCCCTGAGCCACAACTCCTCCAAAAGTATGTGACGCTGCCTTGTACCGAATCAGACATTTTGGTCAATTCAGGTCAAACTGTCAGCGGCTCTCCAGGGTGTCTCAGGCAGAAGTCTTTCCCATCACAGACGGCCTGTTCCCTTTCACTGGAGATGCCAGGGCCCAAACCGGGGGCCTTCCGCCTGCCATCAGGGCCGGCTCACTCACTAGGCGATTGCCTAGAGCGGGCTGGCCCTTAGGGGCGCCAAACTGCACCCGGCCCCGTACTCTGAGAGTCTCTTGATTATGTTTTTCATTCTTCCTAAAATGCATGTATTTTTGAAAATTGGTGGGTGCACGGGGGGGCAGAAGGGATCCTCGCCTAGGGTACAAAATAAGCTGGGGCCGGCCCTGCCTGCCATAGCCTTTCTATGCAATAGTCACAATGGGCTCTGCACAGCTGCTGCCGTGGCACCAGAACTCGCTCTTCTTCACAGGGGCGGATTGAACCTTTCTAACTGACCGGGAAAGTTCCCAGCGGGCCCCTGTACGGAAGCCAGCTGAGCAGAGGGTCGTTCAATGGATGCCACCCTTCAGGGTATTTAACCTGCAGGGAGAAACCATTCCTGGTTATAGAACATGGTGCCG
>NW_015173818.1:27151-39221 GCF_001447785.1 Gekko japonicus
TTTCCCACTCCCAGTTTTGAGCTTTGTCCCCTGCTTTTTCTTTAAAGGGATAGTACCATTCTGCACATGCTCAGGGGCACTCCAGCCCTCTGTCGCTTTAAACAGTGTGTGTGTGGGGGGGGAGGGTGATCAGAGGCTCAGAAACATCCATTCTCCTTTTTAAAAAGGACTCAGGCCCATATGGGCAGGTGCAAAGGGATTCACCCCGTTTGTTAAAGAACATCCGCGCGCCTCTGAGCTTGTGCAGAGTGTCCTCAATTCGCACATTTTTTAAAAAGAACCACCAGGGAAGGGAAACAATGGAAGGTCTCCGTGTCCCCCGCGCCTTCCGGCCCCCGGCGCCGGCGCAGGGCGGGTCGCGCAGCAGCGTGGCAGCGGATTGGCACCCCTGCGGGGACACCACACCCCGCGCCGGCACGCCGAGCTTCTGCGGCGGCCCCCGGCGAGGGGGGGAGGAGGAGGAGGCGGCGGCTGTGGCAGCGGCCCGCCCGGCCCCCAGCGGTTGAGCAAGTGCGGAGCATCCCTGGCACTTCCGACGGGGCGGGGGTGCCGAGCCGCCTGCCTGCCTGCCTCTCCTCGACGGGCCGCTCTCGCCTGCAGTCCTGCCCGGGGAACCTGCTCCGTCGCGGGGACTCCAGCCAGCTCTCCCGGAGCCCAGCCCCGACGGCCAGCAGCTGCCCGGCCTCCCGCTCCAGCCCAGCCGAGCCCTGCCCGGGAGCAGCCTCCGTGCAAAGCAGCCGCTCGACGCCGGCCATGCGCCTCCTGGCTCTGCTCCTGCTCGTCCGCCTGGCCGGGGCCGGCCCGCACGACCCCCGCCACCACGACGGCCACCACGAGGAGGAGGAGGGGGCCCGCCTGGCGCTGGCGCGTCTGCTGGCGTCGGGCGAAGGCGCTCTGCCGCCGGGCGCCGTCGAGGCCCTGTTAAATATCGCCGCGGCTCGTGTGCAGTGCCCGGCCGGGCCGTGTGGAAAGGTAACGCGGGCGGCCGAGCGGAGCGGAGGGATGCGCCTGGGTCAAACTCCAGCCGGGGAGGAGGCGGAGGAGGAGGAGAGCGCGCAGGGCCGGGCACCCCCGCGCACGCAGAGAGGTCTCTCCCAGGGCCGCCTCGACGGCTGTTGGTTGCCCCAAGCGAAGCATGTTGCCTTCTGGGCTCGAGCCTGGTTGGAGAGAGGATGCCAATCGCCTCCCCTGCGACTGGTAGCGGTGCCTGACAGTCTCCGGGGGCTCATCTCCAGACTACAGTTCCCCTGGAGGAGATGGCTGCTTTGGAGATGGCTGTATGGCACTGTGTCCCACTGAGGCCCCTGCTCAGTCCCCCAAACCTCCAGCAGCTTCCCCGCCTGGAGTTGGCAACTCTGCCCCTCCATCCCTCACTGGTGCCGCCCTCAAACAAGCCCTGCTTGCTCCCTCCTCTCAAGGTGGGGAGGTATTGTGGGCAAAAGGGAAGGAGGGATCCAAACCTGTGTCCCTGCCCACCATGATAGAAACAGCAGGTAGCCGTTATTCCAGATTAATTGCCAAGAAGCGTGTTGGGAGCAAGCCTGAGCTGGTCGACTTGGAAGTAAGTCCCGTTTTATTAAATGAGGCTTACTGCCAGGGAAGCAGTCTTAGGACCTCAGCCTTACTTTAGCTAGGGAAGCCCCTTTCCAATCCGAGCCTAACTTGCAGGGTTGTTGTGGAAGTGATGGAGAGGGGAAAGGTCAAATAAGCCTTGCAGATGTGAAGAGATGTATTGGGAGGGGGGCAGATTGACCACAAGGGTGACCCCAGCAGGCCAGCACATGGTTATTTCTCCACCTTCCACCCCCCCTAACACCTGCATAACAGATACTCCATCAGGGAAAATCCACACAAGCGATCGTGGTACCTCCTCTGTGTCTTGACTGCAGCTCTTAACGGAGGTAGAAAAGGACTTCAAGCAGCGGCCGGACAAACCCGTGTCAGGGATGCTTCAGGCTGATTTTGCGTTGTGCAGGGGGTTAGACTAGATGGTCTCTATGACCCCTTCTGATCCTATGATTCTATGACTGACCCAACTGAGGTTCCCTGTTGTCATCCTGCAAAGTTTTAAACCAGCCCCCATAGTTGGGTCCGTGTGCAGGAATTAACTGCTGGTGGCGCACCCCAAGCCAGGCGTGTGCTCGAGTTCCGTGTGAGGGGTACCCAGCAAACTTGGAAAACTCAGTTCTCAGACGTGCCTGAGAACTGAGTTCTTAAAAACCATTGGGAGCTCCGGACATGGGTTTCTCAGTTCAGGTCTAGCTTGATCGTGGCGTGTCCAGCAGCGGAAGGGCTTGGGGCCTCTATGTTTTCAGCTGAAGGACTAGCCAGGGCATCTTGTGCGTGTACCCTCCACCCTCTGGAGGCACTCTGCGTGTGATTGTGGAGCCTGCATTTTTCCAAAGCTCCCGGTTGCACGGCGGAGACCCTGAGCACACAAGTCTTCTGCTTTTGTGGGTGTCGGCTGTTCAGACCTTCACCTGAACATGGCTGCAATCCTACGTCCTTTCCTGGGCCTTCGCAAAATGTGCTCGTCTCTGGGGGACGGCGTCCCTGTGTCCTTTCCCTGCAGGGGTATAGGCAGCTTAGGGTGATCCTTTTCAGTGGGAAAATGGGAACGGAGGCCTCCCCTCCACACGCCCTTTTCCTCCTTGACACAGCTGCCCTAGAGTCTGCCTCTGGAAAGGGGGGGGGAAGCCTTTAAAAATGAACTCAGAAGAAACTGTAGCCTGTAATTTAAGTTACGTTGTGTATTGTGACCAATGAACTATTTAGGTGTGTGTGTTAAGCGGCGTCAGGTAACTTCCAACTTATGGCAGCCGTATGAATTAATGTCCTCTAAAACGTTCTCTTGTTAACTGCCAGTGTCAGGTTTTGCAAACTGAGGGGCCTCCTGGCTTCCTTGATCAGTCTTACGTTGGGCCTTCCTCATTTCCTTCTGCCTTTTCCTAGCATGACTGTCTCTTCCCTTCAGTCTGGCCTTCTCATGATGGGACCAAAGCACAGTAGCCTCAGTTTCGTCATTTCAACTTCTAGGGAGAGTACAGGCTTAACTGGATCTAGAACCCACTGATATGTCTTTTTGGCGGCCTACAGTATCCGTAAAACCCTCCTCCGACACCACAAATCCACTTTCTTCCTGTCAGCTGTCTTCATTGTCCACCTTTCACACCCGTACATAGTAACGGGGGGATATGCTGGTGTGAATTAACTTGCTCTCGGTCACCACAGCGACACTGGCCCCACTTCCAGACCTCCTGATGGCCCCTGGTATTTTTGGCCACTGTATGAACAGAGTGTTGGACTGGATGGGCCCCTGGCCTGATCCAACATGGGCTTCTCTTATGTTCTTACGTCTGGAGCAAGGGATGCTCTGTATTCTTGGTGCGCGGGGGGGGGGCAGCTTTGGGAGGGCTTCTGGTGTCCTAGACCTCCTGATGGCACCTGATACTTTTGGTCCCTGTGTGACACAGAGTGTTGGACTGGATGGGCCCCTGGCCTGATCCAACATGGGCTTCTCTTATGTTCTTACGTCTGGAGCAAGGGATGCTCTGTATTCTTGGTGCGCGGGGGGGGGGCAGCTTTGGGAGGGCTTCTGGTGTCCTAGACCTCCTGATGGCACCTGATACTTTTGGTCCCTGTGTGACACAGAGTGTTGGACTGGATGGGCCCCTGGCCTGATCCAACATGGGCTTCTCTTATGTTCTTACGTCTGGAGCAAGTGATGCTCTGCATTCTTGGTGCTCGGGGGGGGGGCAGCTTTGGGAGGGCTTCTGGTGTCCTAGACCTCCTGATGGCACCTGATACTTTTGGTCCCTGTGTGACACAGAGTGTTGGACTGGATGGGCCACGGGCCTGATCCAACATGGGCTTCTCTTATGTTCTCTTATGTTCTTATCCTGACACTTAAGGATCCTTTTTCTAGCTCCTTCGTGGCCGCCCTTCCCAGACTCAGTCTCCTTCTGATTTCTCAGTTGCATCTCCCAGAGGAGTACATTTCTTTTCTACCCTTCCTCGACTGAAGTCAGGGCAGGCCATGTTGTCTTCCCCTTCTCCATGGCGATCCCGTGAGGCAGAGTGGGGTTTTGAATTCAGGTCTTCTGACACCGCTCGAGAACTGTGATCTCCTGCTTGCTGAGGCTCGAGAGGTGAATTCAAAAGCTGGCCACCGTGCCTGTTTCTGGGAAGGAATGAGTTGGTCTCTGGTGGTTAGGTCAGGTTCCTGACACACACACACACACCACCTTCCTGTCCCCACTGGGGATTCCCTACGCATGCCGCAAGAAGTGTGGTAAAGGACACTGAATCAACACTTCCTGCTTAATTGGCCTCTGGGGAGAGTCAGACCACCGTGGTGTCATGAGGGAGTCAGATGTTGAAAATCTGCAGGGGGAGGGGCAGTGTTTATGTCATTTGAAATGTTTAGTAAAATCTACTTTTCTGAGATTATGAAAACTGTGCTTTTGGAGTTGTGAACGCCCCAAATCAATTCCCAAGAAGAGGGCAACCAGGATGGTGAGGGGGTTGGATTCCAAGTCTTAGGAGGAAAGGCTGAAAGAGTTGGGTCTGTTTAGCCTGGGAAAGAGAAGGCTTAGAGGGGACATGATTGCAGTCTTCAAGTATCTGAAGGGCTGTCCTGTAGAAGATGGAGCGGATCTATTCTCTCTTGCTCCAGATTGCAAGACTAGATCTAATGGGTGGAAATTATAAGGGAGTCGATACCGGCTAAATATCAGGAAAAACTTCCTAACTGTAAGAGTGGTGGAGCAGTCTGCCTCAGGAGGTGGTGGATGCTCCTTCTCGGGATGTTTTCAAGCGGAGGGTGGACAACCGTCTTTTGGGTATGTTGTAGGTATGTAGGGCCCTTTTTCGGCTATACTCCTGCAGAGTGCAGGGGGTTGGACTAGATGACCTGCAAGGTCCCTTCCAACTCTAACATTCTATGATTCTATGAAAATCTAGATGGGGCCAATGCTCCCTCTAAGCTGTGGAGTCTTGTGAGCAAAAATTTTACTTTGTGAGCTACTGGCATTAAAGTTGGGAGTGGGTAATTTGGCTACCGCATCAATTAGTTTGCTCCGGAGCCCCATCCTCCCTGGGCTAAGATGAAAACGTGTGAGCCGGAGGCTAAGACACTGTGAGCTGGCTCGCACTGACTCAGCTTAGGGGGAACACTAGTCAAGACCAATGCTCCCTCTAAGCTGTGGAGTCTGGTGAGCAAAAATTCTGCTTTGTGAGCTACTGGCATTAAAGTTGTGAGCGAACAATTTGGCATGTGCATAAATTAGTTTGGAGCCATCCCTTCCTGAGCTAGGACAAAAATGTGTGAGCCGGAGGCTAAAAAACTGTGAGCTAGCTCACACTAACTCAGCTTAGAGGATGGGGCGGGAGGGGGGACGGAACTTGCAAATACGTGAAGTTGCAATACAGTCAGTATTGTATCAGTAGATCCAGGTGGGCAGCCATGTTAGAGTCCAGGGGGCACCTTGAAGACCAACAAAGTTTTATTCAAGGTGTGAGATTTCGTGTGCAAGCACATTTTGTCAGGCGGTTATATTGTAGCAGTAGGTTTGCCAGCTCCATGCTGGGTAATTCCAGGAGATTTGGGGGGAGGAGTCTGCGGGGGTTTGGGGAGGGGGGGAACCTCAGGAGGGGATAATGCCATAGACTCCACCCTCCAAAGCAGCCATTTTCTCCAGAGGAACTAATCTCTGTTGCCTGGCGATAGCTATAATTCCAAGAGATTTCCAGGCCCCACCTGGAGGTTGGCACCTTAGGTCTGAAAGGCGACGAGGTAGCACTAAAAATGCCCGGACCGAGCTGGAGAACTCCCATTGAGTCGGAAGCAGCTACGGAGTGCCCCTCCGTCCGTTCCTTTTCCTTGCCCTCCTGAGGTTGCTTTGTGGACAAGGTGGGCCAGTTCATTTTTTGCCCCAAGCCAAGGTCCTAAGAATCTGGTAGGAGCAGGATCAGTAGCATTTGCGAAAATTCCCTTTTCTTCACTGTGATGAAAGACTTTCCTCCTTCGCAACATGTGTCTGTGCATCTCTTTATAGTCACCTGAAGCGTTACTTGTTCGACCCTTTTGGCTGTAAATGGGAGCAGGTTGTAAGGTCAGAGATAGGTTCTTGCTGACGTCTGCAAGGCCTAACTGGTATTTCAGGCTCACTAGAAAACCTAGCCAGTCGCTACCCCACTCCCTGGTACGAGTGAATCCCCTCTTCTCCCCTCCCCCTGTGTAAGCATTTGGACCAAAGCACAGGCAAATGTTTAATCTGAGAATCTGTCTGCCTGCTCCATTTTGTCCTTGGGAAAACCGCCTGAAAGTCAAGCCCAAATGGGTGTCCCTGGGCAATGGAAACTGCCCAGGCTGATTAACACGTGGAATTCACTGCCACAGGAGGGGGCGGCGGCTACAAGCATGGACGGCTTCAAGAGGGAATTAGATAAGCATCTGGAGCAGAGGTCCATCAGTGGCTATTAGCCACAAGGTACAGAGAGCTGCGGTGGCTCAAGTGGTTAAGATGCTGAACTGCAGGCTGTGGAAGGTCAGTAGTTCAGCAGTTCGAGACCCGGGTTGCCGCATGACGGAGTGAGCTCCCGTCTCTAGTTCCAGCTCCTGCCAACCTAGCAGTTCGAAAGCAAGAAATTGCAAGTAGATAAATAGGTACCACTTCGGTGGGAAGGTCACAGCGTTCCATGCACCTTGGTGTTTAGTCATGCCGGCCACATGACCACGCAAACGTCTTCGGACAGCGCTGGCTCTTCGGCTTGGAAACGGAGATGAGCCCCGCAACCCTAGAGTCGGACTCGAATGGCTTTCGAGCAAGGGAACCTTTACCTTTTTACAGATAGGAACTCTCAGTCTGGGGTAAGTGATGCTCTTGGTGCTTGTGGGGGGGGCAACAGTGGGAGGGCTTCTAGTGCCCTGGCCCCACCGCTGGACCTCCTGATGGCACCAGGTAATTTTGGGCCACTGTGTTTCACAGAGTGTTGGACTGGATGGGCCATTGGCCTGATCCAACATGGGCTTCTCTTGTGCTCTTATGCAAAGGCTGCAGGATGGTAAGGAACTTGGTGGATACCGCTTCCCTGCTTCTCCGTCCCTTGATCTCCCTGTTGGTTAAAGCGTTACCATGCTGAAATTTCTGCCTGTCCCACATCTGCGAGACGACACAGGAGCCCTGCTTGTGTAACAGTTGACGATGCTAGCTAGGGCTACACCAGCTTCAGCAGCAAAGATCAAGACTCTGTTCAGAGTATGAAGCTGGACCAAAGACTCAGCTCTGTCCAATGCATCTCAGTCCGCAGCAGTTTCAGATCACTTGCCAGGCGGAGTGTAAACACCCCCTCCCTGGTTTTGCTGGGCTGATAGTTTTCGATTGTGTGCGAGGTTGCCACAGCCACCTGATTTACAAAAACCAGTTTCACGCTTTGCACAATGTCAAGAAGCAAGAAATGCAGAGGCGGTCAAACTTGTTTGACGTATTTAGAAAGCTGCAGGCGCAGGGTGAAGAAACAAGGGCCTGAAATTGTCTCTCATGGGCCTGGAGCAGTGTTCCCTCTAGGCTGGGTTAGTGTGAGCTAGCTCACAGATCTTTAGCCTCCGACTCACACGTTTTTGCCTTCGCTCAGGAAGGATGGGGCTCCTGAGCAAACTAACTTCAGCCGCCGCCGAATCGCTCGCTCACAACTTTAAGGCCAGTAGCTCACAAAGTAGAATTTTTGCTCACAAGACTCCACAGCTTAGAGGGAGCATTGGTGCGGACAGGCCCAGGTTCCTCTGCAGCTTTTGTAGAGGCAAGCTTCGGTTGATTTTGAACCTCCTTCCCGTCCTGAGGGCAAGTTCTGTATGATTGTGACCATGCACAGTTCATACGCGGTGTGGTGCAGTGGTTAGAATATTTGCTATGGGACTGGGGAACAGGTTCAAGTCACCAGCATGCTCCCTTGGTGGGTGACCGTGGGCCAGTCACCCGCTCTCAGCCTGCTCTACCTCACAGGATTGTGGTGAGTGTGGTAAGGTGCCCTGGGCTCCTTCCTTGAAGCAAGGGCAAGATAAAGAGTGTAGTGTCGTGGGTAGAGTATTGGACCGAGATCTGGGAAACCAGGGCGCCCGTCTCCACTTCGCCATGAAGCTAATTGGGTGACACATGACCTTGGGCCAGCTGCTCTCTCTTTCGCCATGCTACCTCACAGGGTTGTTGCGTGATTAAGTGAGCCGGCGGTTAGAGCGTTGAGCTGGGATTTGGGAGATCTGGGTTTGAATCCCCCCCTCTGCCAGGAAAACTTGCTGGGAGACCATGGGCCAGTCGAACTTGCTCAGACTCGCCTACCTCACAGGGCTGTTGTGAGCGTCTCTGATATAAACCAACCTGCCCAAATTTAGCATGGGATTTTTCTGAAAAAACAGAAAAGGAATCCGATTAGAGTCTAGTAACACCCTACCACCGTTATCAGAGTGCAGATCTCACCCAAGAGGTCTCAGTACTTGACATTCGGCACCCAGAGCATCACTTTGCCTCCATGGATGCTTTGGACCAACCTTCCTCTACCCGGAAAACCTGCATTGGCCGTCGTAGCTCAGAAGATCTACCCAGGAGGCTGCGTGTGACTTCCTTTTGCTTCGGTTATCAGTTAGAGGAAGGGGGGAATCTGTGAGGCTTCATTTATTTATTTTTCTGCAAGCTCTTTGCATATCAAACGCACGCAAAGGTTCTTATTCCTTCCTTTCGTGTTTGATCTCTTTGTTTTCCCGCAGAGGGATGAAAGGAAACTCGGTTATTGGGGCTGTCCAGGATACCCAGCTAGGAGAGGGCTCACCTAGGTGCTTGCAGGGGGGGGGGGTTAAGAGAGTGGAGGTGTTCTCACCAAGCGCCTGGGATCACCAAGGTACCTCTTCTGCTCTTGTAAGGTAAAGGGTTCCCTTGCTCGAAAGCCAGTCGAGTCCGACTCTAGGGTTGCGGTGCTCATCTCCGGTTCAAAGCCGAAGAGCCAGCGCTGTCCGAAGACGTTTCTGTGGTCCTGTGGCCGGCATGACTAAACACCAAGGCGCACAGAACGCTGTTCCCTTCCCACCGAAGTGGTACCTATTTATCTACTTGCAATTTCTTGCTTTTGAACTGCTAGGTTGGCAGGAGCTGGAACTAGAGATGGGAGCTCACTCCGTCATGCGGCACCCGGGTCTCGAACTGCTGAACTACCAACCTTCCACAGCCTGCAGTTCAGCGTCTTATCCACTTGAGCCACATAGAGAGTGATTAAAAATGTGTAATTTGCTGCCAGGAGATGTAGTGATGGCCACAGAAATCGACAGCTTTAAAAGAGGGTTAGATAGATTCATGGAGGAGAGGTCTATGAGTGGCTACTCGCCCTGGTGATTGGTGATTGAGGGAAACCTCCACATTCAGAGGCAGTCAACCTATGAATCCCAGAGCCAGGAGGCAACATCAGGGGAAGGCCTCGGCCTCTCTGCCTCTCTGCCCTGCTGTTGGCCCTCCGGAGGAACTGGTTGGCTGCTGTGTGAGGCAGGATGCTGGACTGGATGGACTATGGGTCTGATCCAGCAGGGCGCTTGTGATGTTCTTATGTTATGTAACACATGGCAGGGGAGGCCTTGGATGTTGAGACTTGGCGCCTGGGGTGCTGGCAAGCGGTGCCACCTGCCCAGGAACAAAGTTCAAACTTTTGAAAACAAAACAAAGGTCTTGCAGGTCTTTTCTTTTGAGCTACTTTGTTGACAAGGCCTTACGTGGCTATGACAAGGGATCTATTGAGTTGTTTTTCTAAAATAATCATTAACATAACTTTCTTCTACTGTACAGTTTAGTTGTTGTTGTTGTTCAGTCGCACAATCGAGTCCGACTCTTCGCGACCTTATGGACCAGCTCCCGCCAGGCCCCCTGGCCTTAGTAACAGATTTCAAATATTTCTAAGGACTGAGTGGCTTGATATACTTTCCTCTCCTTTTTTAGTAATTCCCCCAAATTTTATTTTACATTAAAACAATATTTTTCCTACATGCATCCAAGTGAGATAAGCCAGGTTTGTGAAATGTCTTTCTTCAAGTACTTGGAAGGGCTGTCGTATAAAGGATGGTACGGAGTTGTTTTCTGTTGCCCCAGAAGGTAAGACCGGACCCAACAGGTTGAAATTGAATCAGAAGAGTTTTTGGCTAAACATTAGGAAGGACTTCCTGACCGAGTTGGTTCCTCAGTGGAACAGGCTTCCTCGGGAGGTGGGGGGCTCTCCTCCTTTGGAGGTTTCCAAGCAGAGGCCAGGTGGCTCCATCTGACAGCAATGCGGATTCTGTGAACTTAGGCAGATCAGGAGAGGGGGGGCAGGAAGGGTCGCCTCAGGGCTTAGTTCTCGTGGCCCTTTCTGAAGGAGAAATCCAGTTCCTGTTGAAGAATGGCCCATCTGCCTTTAGCGGGCAGAGAGGGGCCTGGGCCCCCCTCCCCCTTAGCCAAGAAGTCCGGTTACTGCCGGCTCCGGCCTGTTCAGCCTTGCCCACCCACTGACCTGCTGTTCTCCAAAAGCTGCAAACACCCCAAAGTCTCTGCCTACCCTTTGCATCCTGCTCCACAGCCTGCTCAGCAAAGCCCTTATCAAGAGGACAAGGGCCAAGGCATGGCCTGGTGGCCTCGTGGCTAAAGGAGCAGCCCCTGGAGCTTGGGGCCGTGGGTTCGAGCCCCACCTGGGTCCAATTGCATTTTATCAGAAGCCGATAAGAGAGAGGAGGACTTCACGCCCAGCTTTCCCAAGCGGCCCTTGGTGGAGCAGATCCCAGGCATCTTTCCTCTGGGCTCAGCACAGCCTGGGACATCCCACACATACGGGACACGGAAGAAAAATGTCTGTTTTATTTCCGAAATGATAGAAGCTGTGGAAACGGGACTGCAAGCCTGGCCTTGGCCCCCAGTGGGAAAGCGTATCCATTCCCTCTCCCATTGCTGGGCCTTCGGCTGACTGCTACTAGAAACAGAATACTGGGGCAGACGGATTTCTCATTGGATCCAGAAAGGGCCCGTTTGCCCGAAGAAACGCTTCCTGTGGAGGTGCTGCGGCTCAGTGACAGAGCATCTGATTGGCATGCGGAAGGTCCCAGGTTCAATCCCCGGCATCTCCAGTTAAAGGACCAGGCAGTAAGTGATGGGAAAGACCTCTGCCTGAGACCCTGGAGAGCTGTAAAGAGGGGCCATGGCTCAGTGGAAGAGCCTCTGCTTGGCATGTGGAAGGTCCCAGGTTCAATCCCCGGCATCTCCAGTTAAAGGACCAGGTAGTAAGTGATGGGAAAGAACTCCACCTGAGACCCTGGAGAGTGGCTGCCAGCCTGAGCAGACAATACTGACCTTGATGGACCCAAAGGTCTGATTCAGTGGAAGGCATCTTACGTATTGGATTACGTATTACATGGAATCCACTGCCACAGGAGATGGCGGCGGCTACAAGCATGGACAGCTTCAAGAGGGAATTAGATAAGCATATGGAGCAGAGGGTTGGACTAGATGGGCCATTGGCCTGATCCAACATTGGCTTCTCTTATGTTCCTATTGGGGAGGGGCTGTGGCTCAATGGCAGAACATCTACCTGCAATGCAGAATGCAGAAGGTCCCAGGTTCAATCTCCAGGAGCATCTCCAGTTAAGAGGGCCAGGCAGCAGGTGCGGTGAAAGCCCTCGGCCTGAGACCCTGGTGCTGCCAGTCCGAGGGCGATGCTGCATCTGGCATTCGCGCCACGTTATCTCAACTGGGAGGAAAAGGTGCAGCTCAAAACCACATTCAGATACCTCGGGGTATCTGCAGAGTTCACCCCTGAACAGCCATAAATCTATGCAGGAGGTACCATAAAACCCGATCATCAAAGAAAGCAAAAGTGGCATGCACTGTGGAGGCGACCATAAAATCCGATGATCAAAGAAAGCAAAAGTGGCATGCACTGCGGAGGGTACCATAAAATCCGATGATCACAGAAAGTGAAAGCAGCATGCAGTGCCGAAAAACCCGATGATCAAAGAAAGCGAAAGCAGCATGCAATGCAGAGGGTGCCATAAAACCCGATGATCAAAGAA
>NW_015173818.1:39570-45429 GCF_001447785.1 Gekko japonicus
AGGACCTTTAGGCTATTGCAAGCCCTTCTAGACCCAACTTTTTGTTGCTTTTGGGAAAGGATCTGCTGGCGCGGCACATGCGCGGAGAGCAAGGATGTACTTGGGCTTCTGTGTCTTTGCACGCAGGCCGAGAGGAGCAGTTGGGCAGAGAGGCCAAGAGAGCATGCTGAGCAGTGGAGGAGATTCCTAAAATGGATCACTAGAAGGCTAGAAAATGCCCCATGAAGGAGGCCATTATATTTTCCCAGTGCACACCTCCCCACGATGGCTGCATTTATGAAGTCCTTCTTCACCCACAGAGTGATTTAACACATGGAATCCACTGCCACAGGAGGCAGTGGCGGCTACAAGCATGGACGGCTTCAAGAGGGAACTGGCTAGAGATATGGAGCAGAGGTCCACCAGTGGCTATTAGCCACAAGGTATAGATAGGAACTCTCGGTCTGGGGCAAGTGAGGCTCTGTCTTCTTGGTGCTTGGGGGGGGGCAACAGTGGGAGCGCTTCTAATGTCCTAGCCCCACTGCTGGACCACCTGGTGGTACCTGGTATTTCTGGCCACTGTGTGACACAGAGTGTTGGGCTGGATGGGCCATTGGCCTGATCCGACATTGGCTTCTCTAATCTTACGTTCATTTTAAGCTCCGGAAAAGTCCCTGTCCTCTTGCCAGGTGCAGAAAGCCTGGCAGGGGGTGAGAAAAAAATGCCAAGTATGTGCCAATAAATGGGCCCCCCACTCTGATCTTTCACACCCTTCCAGAGGAGCGCCACTGGCCCAATAGCAGCAACGTGTCTGTTCGTTCCAGATCCTTTTGGTACAAAGGACTTATTTTGTTTCCACGGGAACAATTAGTGTTTTTCTACTTCCTTGTTGTTTGTGGATGGATTTATGACGGTTTGAAGGAGTACCTTTCTCCGAAGTCCCCTTGGAAGAGAAAATGGCTCCGCCCCCGCCCGCTCCCTTCTCTGGAAGGGCCACTTGACTTTCAGCCTCCAGGATTACAAATTGTACAAGGTATTTCCTGATTGCGTGAGGAAGCACTCTTGTTTGGTGAACCCAGAACATCTTTTTCATAGTCAGGCTTTTCCTGTGTCCATCCACCATGCGTCTCATTTTAAAGCTCCAGCTCGTAGTCACTTTAGTGAGAACTAGTCTGCCTCAGTTGTGCACATTTTACTGTTGTCAGGTAGTGAGCTAGCGAACAAACCAGGTTATTTTGAATCAGCGTCTGCAGAACTATCTACAGAAGACCCTGATGCTGGGAAAGATTGAAGGTCAAAGAAGACGGGGACGGCAAAGGATGAGATGGTTAGACAGTGTCATAGATGCAACGAACATGAAATTGAGCAAACTTCAGAGGACGGCGGAAGACAGGAGGGCCTGGCGTGATCTGGTCCATGGGGTCGCGAAGAGTCGGACTCGACTGTGTGACTGAACAACAAAAAATGGGGGGGTGCATACAAATGCCCTATATCTTATTATGCTCAATGGGTTCCCGCCATTCTTAACAGTGCCTCTGTCACTGCATCTGTAGCTTTGCAATAAAAGTATAACCGTTCCTGAATGTGTGTACTTCGTTGTAAGCTGTGGGTTCTGACAATACCCCGCTTGAATCTACCAAAAGTATTGTCGATCTCTAAGAGGCTCCTCGCTTGTTATTCCTCCATTGTCCTTCACAGAAAGAAAAGTCGAAGCACCTTCTTTTCTTGCTTGCAAGCTGACTGGCCTCCGCTCATTCTCTCCCTTACTCTATCTGCATGGTGCCTCATGATTCTGCTTCCTTCTGCCATCCTCCACAAACCCACCTTGTATGGTGAAGATTTTGGTATAAATCCTCCAAGCAGAATTTCACATTACCCCAGCCAGTGTCTTGTTCCCAGACTAGAGATGTGAAGGCCTGGAAAAAACCCGAAAAAATTCGGGAAAAACCCGTTTTTTCCCCAAAAATTGGAAAAATTGAAAAAAGAATTTTTTTTTGATTATGGAACGTTTTCTTTTAACATGATGAATAAAATATTTTAAGACAAGGTGTTCAAATAATTTCTGTGCACTGAGGACAAGCAAGTCCTAGGTTACAAACTGAACCCTCCAATGCAAGAACAAGATGCATTTCTTCCTTTAGGAGGAAAGTGTTCCCTTAGACCATCTGCATGGTGCCTCATGATTCTGCTTCCTTCCGCCGTCCTCCACAAACCCACCTTGTATGGTGAAGATCTTGATATAAATCCTCCAAGCAGAATTTCACATCACCCCAGCCAGTGTCTTGTTCCCAGACTCACCTTTACGGAACTAGAATGGATATGGTGGAAAGGGATGTTCATAGGAATCGGTGGTGGGAGAGAAAGAACTAAACTCTTCCCACTGATTCTCTTCTACAAATGCCCCCTTCCCCACTGTCACTAGTTGTTCTTACTTCTTTCTGGCCTGGGAGTGGAATTATGCATTCGGCGAAATCCCATGATCATAGAAACATAGAATGTTAGAGTTGGAAGGGACCTTGGAGGTCACCTAGTCCAACCCCCTGCACTCTGCAGGAGCAGAGCCAAAAGAGACCCCTACAACAGACCCGAAAGATGGCTGTCTAGCCTCCGCTTGAAAACATCCCGTGAAGGAGCATCCACGACCTCCCGGGGCAGACTGTTCCACTCCTCAACCACTCTTACAGTTAGGAAGTCTCTCCTGCTATTTAGCCGACATCGACTCCCTTGTAATTTCCACCCATTAGATCTAGTCTTGCAGTCCGGAGCAAGAGAGAATAGATCTGCTCCCTCTTATACATGACAGCCCTTCAAATACTTGAAGACTGCATCTTCAAGACTGATCTTTCTATACTTGGGGGGGTTTTGCTGTAATTTTACATGACATCGCCATAGGGGAGGTGATTCAAAGGGACAGACCGGCATGAGGCAAGGAGGATTTAAAAAGCATTTTATTAACATTTTTGATAACCAAAGTGGGATCAAGTGCAGTAAGGTAGACCACTAGTCTGATCCAGCAGGGCAGGTGATATGATAACCAACTTCAAGTACCTGAAGGGCTGTCGTATTATAGAGGATGGTGCGGAGTTGTTTTCTGTTGCTCCAGAAGGTCGGACCAGAACCAAGGAACTGAAATTAAATCAGAAGGGTTTCCGGCTAACTTTAGAGAGAACGAGTCTGCCTCAGTTGTGCACATTTTACTGTTGTCAGGTAGTGAGCTAGCGAAGAAACCAGGTTATTTTGAATCAGCGTCTGCAGAACTATCTACACATCTCGGGAGGAATTCAGCTGTCCTGTCTTGGGCATTGTGAGCTAATGTAGTTATCTGATTTCCAGTCCTCGGTGGGATTTCTGGATTTGAATCCAGGAGCACCTTAGAAACCAGCAAGGTTTTAGGGGTATAAGCTTTTGAGAGACTGAACTCCTGATCTATCTGATGAAGGGCGCTTTGTCTCTTGAAAGCTTGTTCACCGAAAATCTTGAAGCCCAGCGGCACCTTTAAGGCAAGCAAAGCTTTGTTCAAGGTATAAGCTTTTGTGTGCACACACACTTATTCAACTACATTGAAATGGAAGTTACCAGTTCATACATATAGGTAGTGGGTGAGCAGCAAATTAGCATAAGCATGATGAAGGTCGTTTAACAGATGCAAGGACTTGAATTTTGCTCTGTTGCTTCAGACCAACATGGTATATACCTGTCAGCTATGCTGCCATAGGGGTTGGGGAGTTCATTCTTGGTAATTGCTGTTGTATTCCTATCTCTGCTGTTCTGCCTGTGCCGTAATGCTTATCTCTACAGATGTGCAGGAGGATCTTGTCTTGGGGGTTGTATTGTCTGGAAGTCTCCTATGGTCTATTTGGCCTGGTCAAAAAGTGACTCTGTCGTAAATATTGACATAGCGAAAGGTTAAACCGCTCCCTGGAGCCTCCGGAAAGCAAGGATTTTGTTGTTTTCCATCGGATTAGACACAACGCTGAGCTGTTCTTCCGCTTACCAAAAACTTGCTGGTTGTTTGTTATTCTGCCTAACTCAGGATTGTATCCAGGTGGGACTAATGAACAAGAGGGCAAACTTGGCATGGGTAGGAGGGTGGAGACTGTTTAGCCCCCAGGAACAGAGAGATGCAGGGGTCATTTCCGGCAGGAGCACACAGGACCGGAGATCTGGCAGTAAAGAGCCCAGGGGACGGGCACATGCAACAAGCCCCACCCCCTGCTCCCAGCAGCCCTCAGTCAGAGCAAGAAGCAGCCAGGGAAGTTGCAGAGCCAAAACAGTCCAGTGGCACCTTTAAGACCAAGTTTTATTCAGGTACAAGCTCTCCCTCCTCTGCAAAGGACAGACCTGCACATCCTCCCCCCCAATAGCTAGCAATCCAAAACAGTCCAGTGGAGCCTGAGCGGTGGGTGTTGCCTTCTGACACACTTCTGGTGATGTCAGGGGGCGTGGCCTATGCAAATACGTTATGCTAATGAGTTATGCTAATGAGCTCCTGCACCTCTTTTTCTACGAAATGACCCCTGGAGAGATGCAAACTATTATTTATTTATTTACACCTGGCCATTGTCCCCTGAGGACCCAACATGACTTAATGTCATTCTTCTCTCCTCCTTCTTGTCCTCACAGCAGCCTTGTAAGGTAGGTTAGGCTGAGTGGGTGTGAGTGTGCTTGAATCTACCAAAAATCTTGTCAATCTCTAAGGGGCTCCTCGCTTGTTATTTCTCCATTGTCCTTCACAGAGGGAAAAGTCAAAACAGGGAAAGAATTCATTTAGGATGACACCACCTTCTTTTCTTGCTTGCGAGCTGACCGACCTCCGCTCATTCTCTCCCTTAAGAACATAAGAACATAAGAGATGCCAATGTTGAATCAGGTTAATGGCCCATCTGGTCCAACACTCTGTGTCACACAGTGGCCAGAAATACCAGGTGCCCTCAGGAGGTCCAGCAGTGGGGCCAGGACACTAGGAGCCCTCCCACTGTGACCCCCTCCCAAGCACCAAGATGACAGAGCATCACTTGCCCCAGAGTCCCTATCTATACCTTGTGGCTAATAGCCACTGATGGACCTCTGCTCCATATGCTTATCTAATTCCCTCTTGAACCCATCCATGCTGGTAGCTGCCACCACTTCCTGTGGCAGGGAATTCCAAGTGTTAATCACTCTTTGGGTGAAGAAGTACTTCCTTTTATCCGTTCTAACCCGACCGCTCAGCAATTTCATGGAGTGCCCACGAGTTCTTGTATTGTGAGAAAGGGAGAAAAGTACCTCTTTCTCTACCTGCTCTTTCCCATGCATAATCTTATAAACCTCAATCATGTCACCCCTCAGTCGCAATGCATGGCTAGGAATAAAAGCTAAAGAGCCCCAAGCGCCTTAACCTTTCCTCATAGGGAAAGTGTTCCCTTAGACCATCTGCATGGTGCCTCATGATTCTGCTTCCTTCCGCCGTCCTCCACAAACCCACCTTGTATGGTGAAGATCTTGATATAAATCCTCCAAGCAGAATTTCACATCACCCCAGCCAGTGTCTTGTTCCCAGACTCACCTTTACGGAACTAGAATGGATATGGTGGAAAGGGATGTTCATAGGAATCGGCGGTGAGAGAGAAAGAACTAAACTCTTCCCACTGGTTCTCTTCTACAAATGCTCCCTTCCCCCCTTTCCCTAGTTGTTCTTACTTCTTTCTGGCCTGGGAGTGGAATTATGCATTCGGCGAAATCCCATGATCATAGAAACATAGAATGTTAGAGTTGGAAGGGACCTTGGAGGTCACCTAGTCCAACCCCCTGCACTCTGCAGGAGCAGAGCCGAAAGAGACCCCTACAACAGACCCGAAAGATGGCCGTCCAGCCTCTGCTTGAAAACGTCCAGCGGAGCCT
>NW_015173818.1:45505-45638 GCF_001447785.1 Gekko japonicus
TCAGATACTTGAAGACTGCATCTTCAAGACTGATCTTTCTATACTTGGGGGGGGGGTTTGCTGTAATTTTACATGACATCGCCATAGGGGAGGTGATTCAAAGGGACAGACCGGCATGAGGCAAGGAGGATTT
>NW_015173818.1:46996-72977 GCF_001447785.1 Gekko japonicus
CCCCTGCTCCCAGCAGCCCTCAGTCAGAGCAAGAAGCAGCCAGGGAAGTTGCAGAGCCAAAACAGTCCAGTGGCACCTTTATGACCAAGTTTTATTCAGGTACAAGCTCTCCCTCCTCTGCGAGGACAGATCTGCACGTTCCCCCACCCCAATAGCTAGCAATACAAGAGAGTCCAGTGGAGCCTGAGTGGTGGGTGTTGCCTTCTGACACACTTCTGGTGATGTCAGGGGGTGTGGCCTATGCAAATAAGTCATGCTAATGAGTTATGCTAATAGTCTTCCAGATTCAGTCTGACATTCTGACACCTCTACCACACTGGCTCTAGAGATGGAAAATATTGAAGCAGATCACTTTTAGTGTCAATCAGGGGTCATTTCCTGCAGGAGCGTACAGGAGCGGAGCTCCGGCAGTAAAGAGCACAGGGGGTGGGCACATGCAACAAGCCCCACCCCCTGCTCCCAGCAGCCCTCGGTCAGAGCAAGAAGCAGCCAGGTAAATTGCAGAGCCCCCCCTAGTCCAAAACAGTCCAGTGGCACCTTTAAGACCAAGTTTTACTCAGGTATAAGCTCTCCCTCCTCTGCGAGGACAGACCTGCACATTCCCCCCCCAAAGCAATCCAAAACAGTCCAGTGGGAGCCTGAGCAGTGGGTGTTGCCTTCTGACACACTTCCGGTGATGTCAGGGGGTGTGGCCTATGCAAATAAGTATGCTAATGAGCTCCTGCACCTCTTTTTCTATGAAATGACCCCTGAGTGTCATGTAATAATTTGCAAGCTTTGGAGCTTCATACCCTTCTTCATCAGATAAGCATAATTCTGCTTTCTCTCTCTGTCTCTTCCTCTTTTTCCAGTGCATCTCTGCGGCAGATATTTTTGCACTCACGGGGAAGAAGCCGCCAGCCGACAATGCCAGTCTCGCCTCCTCAGAGCTGCTTCCGTTCTCTTCCGGCCTGGTATTCTACTTCAGTGACCCTGTGGAGGCCTGCCAGGAAGTGGCAGAGGGTCATTGGGTTGCTGCAGTCCATGCATTCCAGGCCAAATTCTTAGGCGGGAACCCCGCTGGAGGACCCACGCAAGAGAAAGTGGCTGAACTGATGGGAACCATCCAGAGAAACACCGTGAGCCGGGAGGTAAGAATAACGGCAGCCCGCACAAGCAAACATACAAACAGAATAGCTGTCATAGTAGATCAAGGCAAGGGCCCATCTAGTCTAGCACGCTGCTTCTCACAGTGGCCAAGCAGTTTTTCCCATGCCCTGTGAGCAGGGCACGGAGGCCAAAGCCTGCTCCCGTTGTTTCCCCCCCAGGTTACCGCCTAGGATTGTCAGGTCTTACCTGGCTGCCAGTGTGGGGGGGTCCAGTCCTCTGTCCGGGACTCTTCAGCTTGTCCACCGCGATGACATCAACTGGAAGAAGGAGGAGGAGGAAGAGATTGGATTTATACCCCGCCCTTCACAACCCAAAGGTGTCTCAGAGCGGCTTACAAACTCCTTTCCCTTCCCCTCCCCACAACAGACACCCCCTGTGAGGTAGGTGAGGCTGAGAGAGCTCTTGACAGAAACTGCTCTTTTTCAAGGACAGCTCTGCCAGAACTATGGCTTGCCCAAAGTCATCCAGCAGGTGCAAGTGGAGGAGTGCGGGAATCAAACCTGGTGCTCCCAAATCAGAGTCCGCACACTTAACTACTACACCAGACTGGCTTTCATTTGATGAAGAAGAAGAGGAGATTGGATTTATACCCCGCCCTTCACAACCCAAAGGTGTCTCAGAGCGGCTTACAAACTCCTTTCCCTTCCCCTCCCCACAACAGACACCCCCTGTGAGGTAGGCGGGGCTGAGAGAGCTCTTGACAGAAACGGCTCTTTTTCAAGGACGGCTCTTATCAGAGCTAGGCTTGCCCAAGGTCATCCAGCCAGGTGCGAGTGGAGGAGGAGTGGGGAATCAAACCCGGTTTCCCCAGATTAGAGTATGCGCACTTCACCACGACACCAAACTGTGTAGTGACATCATCGCACCGGTCATGTTGTGCAGGGATGCTCTGGCATTTGGGGGAAAACTCTATGGCTACCATAACTCTTATGGTCACCAAATGCTAGAGCGCCCTCTGTGTGGCATGCCCAGCACAATGATGTCACCATGCCGAGCCCACCAGGCACGCCAGAGCTCTTTGAGGGTGGGGCTCCCCCACCGGCCAGCTGGGTGGTGTCGGATTGGGCCCCCCGAAAGCAGGGGGAACCCTGCCCCCATTGGGGGGATGGCAACCCTATTACTGCCTGTGACGACCTCTTATTTGGGGAGGTCTAGTTTTACTTTAAAATGTTCTTATGTTATATTTTACTTTGGGTATCCAGCTGCCACCAGGGAAATTTAGGCTTTCCCAGCCTTTTCCTTTAATATTTTTTACAGGGTAGGTGTACCATAGGTCTTAGGCATTCATGAGGGACTATGTGTTTCTTGAGGAAGGTTTCTTTCAGAACTTGTATCTTAAATAAAAATAGATTTATTTGATGTTCACACACTCTTCCCTCTTATTGACAGGGATCAGGGCATGTCACTTTGTCACAATATTTTCCTTAGGCCATATATGGTTACTGTTTCTTTATGCTTTAACTTTTCATAACACACACAAGACTTCTCTCTCTCAGACCTTAAAACGAACAAACTGCTTAACTCTTTTTCTACACAGAAACAAATCTTTCCCACACAGGGATGAGTCTTCTTCAACTCAGAGACAGAAACTTAACAACTGTTTTCACACAGCACTCTCCTCTGACTAACTGTTTTTTTCAACTGTCATCATAAACTGATTAAACTCTAACAGTCACTCCTGATAGACATTCAAATCATCCACACAGCATCCATTCCAAACCGCCCCCCCTCTCTGTCACTCACCAATCACACAACTTGCCTGTTTCAGCATTCTAGATTGTCCCACACAGCCATACCAACCAACTTTTAAACACACACACACACAGTAAAACATGGAATCGTTACACTGCCTCTGAACATGGAGGCTCTATTTGGTCACTTTAGTCATGCCTTTGTCTACCTCGCTTTAAATGCAAGCTCAGTTAGAGAGATCAGCTGGCCTCCTCCCTCCTCCCCGCCCCTTTCTCTTTAGAGCTGTTTTCCACCTTAGCGCTGGGCCTGGAGTCCCTCTGTGCCATCTTGTCACCCCTTTTGCCTACTTGGGATGGATTGTTGGGGCGCCATCTGATAACAGTAAAATGACGATTAGATTTTTAACCTGTAATAATATGGATTTTAAAACTGCGATAATGTTGACGTTCAGGTACATCGATTGTTGGAGGCCACCCTGAGTCCTGCTTGCGGGGAAAGGAGTGGGAGATAAGTCAAATAAATTAGAAGCCAGCGGTGTAGTGGTTAAGTGCGCGGACTCTAATCTGGGAGAACTGGGTTTGATTCCCCACTCCTCCACATGCAGCTGCTGGATGACCTTGGGCAAACCATAGCTCTGTCAGAGCTGTTCTCTCAAGGACAGTTCTGGAAAGAGCTCTCTCAGCCCCACCTACCTCACAGGGTGGCTGTTGTGGGGAGGGGAAGGGAAAAGAGATTGTAAACTGCTTGGAGACTCCGAGTGAGGGGCAGGGTATAAATCCAATCTCCTCCTCCTCTGCCGCCGCCTCTTCTTCGTCCTCCTCCTCCTCCGCCTCCTCCTCCTTCTCCCACACAATCGTTCTTCAGCATCGCCTGTCTGTTATCTGGCTCCAGAGTGAGCAAGAGATACCTGGAAGTGGCTGAAAACGACCACATTTAAAAATTAAGCCTCTCTGGTCTCGACCTCAGCCTGCATTAAGTGATGGTTTGTGCTGAAATGAGCAGGTGACGACACCCCGAGAGGTGCACGGAAGGGAAGATTCCACCGCAGGTGGCTCCTGGGGGCAGAATGGAATGTCAGCGTGGACCCAGAGCGGCGTCTCCTCTGGCTGAGTCAAGCGCTCTCTGAAATGTGACTGCCACCACTAGTGAGCCAGTTTGGCATAGTGGTTAGGAGCGCGGGCTCTCATCTGGGAGAACCGGGTTTGATCCCCCACTCCTCCTCCACATTGCAGCTGCTGGCGTGACCTCGGGTCAGTCACAAGTTCTCTCAGCGCTGTTCTCACAAGGGTAGTCCTCGAAAGAGCTCCACCTACCTCTCAGGGTGTCTGTTGTGGGGAGGGGAAGGAGATTGTAAGCCGCTGTGAGACGCCTTCAAGTAGTGAAGGGGGGTATAAATCTAATCGCCTCCTCCTCCTCCTCCTCCTCTTCTTCTTCTTCTTTTTCTTCTTCTCCTCCTCCTCCTTCTCCTTCTCCTTTCTTCTTTCTTCTTCTTCTCCTCTTCCAAAAAAGTAAAACAAATGAAAAAAGTGTTTACCCAGATGTCTCCTGCTTTAAAAGAGCATGCAAGAAAAGGGGGAAAAGGCCTCTTGACCTGTATTCTGCCAGTCCACCTGCCTCAACCGATGGTCAATAGTCTGACTCAGCATACAGAACCTTCCTATGCAATTTCTCTGAGAAACCCTTGCTGACTCTTCGGTTAACAGGAGCGAATGGAAGGAACTAAATGACAGGGCCCTGGTTAATCCCCAGGGGTACGTCAATTAAATCCAAGGCAATTTTGCGAAAGATGGAAAAGATTAAAAGAATTGAGGTGGAATGTGAGGTTCCTAAATGGCTGACGAAGGGCTAACAGCTCGAATGAAAACAAAGCAATTTGGTTCGGTTGTAACCTTCGCTAGTTTGCCCCAAGGGCTGCTCCCATTTCCAGGGGACTGTCCCGGCAAAATCCCCCTTCCCATGCAATTGGTAACCTCTCAAGACCTAGCTCCAGGACGTTACTATAATCTTCACGGCTGAAATTGGCTGATGTTTTCTGGAGAAAAGCCATGTTGTCTAGACCTCGAGAGCCTCATTTTAAAGATGACCACTGTAAGCATCTCATGCTTGTTGTTGTTGTTTTTGAGAGCCAGTTTGGTGTAGTGGTTAAGTGCACCGACTCTAATCTGGGAGGACCGGGTTTGATTCCCCACTCCTCCACATGCAGCCAGCTAGGTGACCTTGGGTCAGTCACAAGTTCTTTCAGAGCTGTTATCTCATTAGCAGTTCTCTCAGAGCTCTCTCAGCCCTGCCTACCTCACAGGGTGTCTGTTGTGGGGACGGGAAGGGAAAGGGATTGTAAGCTGCTTTGAGACTCCTTTGGGTAGTGAAGGGCGGGGTATAAATACAATCTCCTCCTCCTCCTCCTCCTCCTTTGAAAAAAGCACCAAAATGTACAGGGATTTTTTTTGTGCGTGTTCTTCTTCCTGTTGCTTCCCTACCTAAGGCTCAACATTTTTCCTCTTGGTGTCCGTCCTGCCTGCCACCTCTTGCCGTATCTCCGTCCTACCCTGTAACGGAACGTGTTCTGCTGCGACATACCAGCCGCTTGACCTGCCCTTTCCCCTCTTTACAGTCCTGCGCAGGAGTGGGCCAGATCCTTGAGAACAGTACAGCGATCTCCAGGCGAGTAGCGTCTGATCCAGCGGGGCGAGTCTTAGCAGCCGTGGCCCACCACGTGCTGAAGGGTGGCTGTTTCCACGCTCTCCCTTCGGAGCGCTACTTTGTGGACTACATCTATTGGCGCTACGGCAATGAGACCCACAACCTGACGCTGGCAGGTAAGTCGGTTGCGGCTGCATCGACTCCGTCGATGGTTGTAATGCAAGGGGAGTAGGTCTATCTGTGGGTGTCCAGCCCTGGGCCCAGCAACAAGCTTTAATTCTTGTTCCTTCTTTCTTAAGAGGCTGATTTTGGCACGGCTTCTTTGCAGTGCAATAAGCGTTTAGAATAAATGCATACATCTATGAAGAATCCTCCAGGGCCTGTTCAAAGACCCATCTATACTAGAGCATGCTGTTTCCAACGTTTGCCAGTCGAGTGCCTCCAGGAACTCATAAGCAAGGCCATGGGCGTCCCATGGTTGTCCCAGCGCCTGGTATTCCGAGGTATACTGCCCCAGAACATGGAGGTTCCATTTAGCCATCGTTGATAGGCCTGTCCGACTTTTATCAAGACCATCTGAGGGCTAAACCAGATGTAACGGTATCTTAAAAAAAAAAACTTTTAAAAAAGCTACTTTTAGTTAACATAATTTGGGAGGGAGTAAATTTGGTTGCCCTCACCCTCATGGTTGTCCCAGCGCCTGGTATTCCGAGGTATACTGCCCCAGAACATGGAGGTTCCATTTAGCCATCGTTGATAGTCCAGTCCGACTTTTATCAAGACCATCTGAAGGCTAAACCAGATGTAACGGTATCTTTAAAAAAAAACTTTTTAAAAAGCTACTTTAAAAAAAGTTAACATAATTTGGGAGGGAGTAAATTTGGTTGCCCTCACCTGGATGGCACAAGCTACCCCCGCTCTTGTCAGATCTCAGAAGCTGAGCAGGGTCGGCCCTGGTCAGTATTTGGATGGGAGACCGCCAAGGAAGTCCAGGGTTGGTTTGCAGAGATAGGCAATGGCCAACCACCTTTGTTCCTCCTTTGCCTTGAAAGCCCTTCAGGGTGGTCTTAAGTTGGCTTTAGCTTGATGGCACTTTACACACGAGGTTTTTTTTTGCCATCTTCTGGGCATGGAGGAGGGGTCCCTGGGGGGGCGTGGGGGGGAGATTTTTGTGAATTTCCTGCCTTGTGCAGGGGGCTGGACTAGATGCCCCTGGAGGTCCCTTCTAAGTCTATGATTCTACTACTACAAAAAGTTCGGTTGCCGAGAGCTGGGTAGCCCAGGCTAGCCAATTCCCATCATCTCGGAAGCTGAGCAGGGTTGGCCCTGGTTAGAAGAAGAAGAAGAAGAGATTGGATTTATACCCCGCCCTTCACTACCCGAAGGAGTCTCAGAGTCGCTTAGAATCTCCTTCCCCTCCCCCTCCCCAGAACGGACACCCTGTGAGGTAGGTGGGGGCTGAGAGAGCTCTCCCGAGAACTGCCCTGGAGAGAACAGCTCTGAAAGAACCTATGACTGACCCAAGGTCACACCAGCAGCTGCATGTGGAGGAGTGGGGAATCAAACCCAGTTCTCCCAGATTAGAGTCCGCACTCCTAACTACTACACCAAAAGGCCAGGCAGGGTCCCTACGCAGAGGCAGGCAATGGCAAACCACCCCTCTTCCTCTCTTTCCTTGAAAACCCCACGGGGTTGCCATGAGTTGGCTGAGACTTGACAGTGCTTCCTCCCCCACCAAAGTTGGCTCAGGGCATGGTGCAGGTGGAGGGCATCTCCCTCTTGACTCCGCCTTCCCTCTGGTGCTATTATCTGCCTGGTGTTGGAACACATACCACTGCCCCATATGAAGCCTCTGTGTGTCCCCACATGCTCAGGAGGGATTTGCATGAGGGAAACGGCCTGCTACCCTCCCCTCCCCTCCCCTCCTGTGGCCTTGACAGAGGTCTGCTGCAGCTGCTTTTTACTCTTCAAAAATATTTTGATGAGGAGTTTTCCAGATGAGAGAGAGAAAACATATAACCACAAATCGCCTGAGAAAGACCACAGGAGTTCTGATTATATCCCTCCCGCTGTCTGGACTAGTTTGGTCTTCAGCTGGTGGACGCTGCCTCACCCTGTGGTGGAGGTCCCGCGACTTCGTTCAGCCTCTCCGAGAGGCTTCTGGCTGTGGCGTGGCAATTAATGACTAAGAAATGGTGCTGGGAACTGTGTTCAGCGCTCGTGTGCACCTTGGGAGGGGGGAAGAGCAGGGCTGCCAACCTCCAGGTGGGGCCCGGAGATCTGGAATTACCAGTGTGGTTGGGATGGACGGTGATTACCCTTTGAGAGAGAATTTCTCCCTCTCCCAAAATACTAGAACTTGAGGGCCTCCAGTGAAACTGATGGGCAGTGGGGATGAGGCTGGACAGAAGGAAATACGACTTGACAGAGAGTGATCAAAATGTGGGCGAAAGGAGATTAGACAGATTCATGGAGGATGGGTCTTAACCTTTAAATATTGGCTTCAAATTTATTACAGGGCAGAATCGGATAGCTTGCTTAGCTGTCTTAAAAAAAGACCCTTATAATGCTGTGTGGTTGGGCAGGATTATAAAGGTAAAGGTTCCCTTGCTCGAAAGCCAGTCGAGTCCGACTCTAGGGTTGCGGTGCTCATCTCCGTTTCAAGGCTGAAGAGCCAGCGCTGTCCGAAGACGTTTCCGTGGTCATGTGGCCGGCATGACTAAACACCAAGGCGCCCAGAACGCTGTTACCTTCCCACTGAAGTGGTACCTATTTATCTACTTGCCATTTCTTGCTTTCGAACTGCTAGGTTGGCAGGAGCTGGAACTAGAGACGGGAGCTCACTCCGTCATGCGGCACACTCGGGTCTCGAACTGCTGAACTACCAGCCTTCCACAGCCTGCAGTTCAGCGTCTTATCCACTTGAGCCACCGCAGCAGGATTATAGATAAGCTTAAATACATAGGAATTGCAGTGGAAGACTTCTTCCTATCCTATGAATCCTATAATTTTAGACTAATTAAACAGAGGCACCTTGATTTAGAACTTACTAAGTTATGTCCTGTTCAGTATTATATATGCTCGCCTGCGGCGCTTGGTCTTGCTCAGGGGTCATTTCATAGAAAAAGAGGTGCAGGAGCTCATTAGCATAACTCATTAACATAACTTATTTGCATATGACACGCCCCCCTGACACCCACTGCTCAGGCTCCACTGGACTGTTTTGGATTGCTAGCTATTGGGGGCGGGGGGACGTGCAGATCTGTCCTTGCCGAGGAGGGAGCGCTTGTACTTGAATAAAACTTGGTCTTAAAGGTGCCACTGGACTGTTTTGGGCCAGGGGGCCGGGGGGGAGGCTCTGCAACTTACCTGGCTGCTTCTTGCTCTGACTGAGGGCTGCTGGGATCAGGGGGCGGGGCTTGTTGCATGTGCCCGCCCCCTGGGCTCTTTACTGCCGGAGCTCTGCTCCTGTGCGCTCCTGCAGGAAATGACCCCCGGTCTTGCTCAACCCATTGGGAAAATGGCCAACTATTTATGTGATCTTGAAAGACCCCAACAAAGGAGAGCATTTATGTTGGCTAGGATGGATTCCTTTCCTTCAAACGTTGTTTAAAGTAGATTCCTCCAAATTCCATATAGAGAGTCTGTCCTTGTGGGGCAAATATTCCAGATGCCATCCAACACATATTGCTGGACTGTCAGCTATATTCTAATCCCCGGAGGGAACTGTTTGGTAATCTCTCCCTCCCTCCCTGTTATCTGGTAAATGAGATTGACTATCGTCACTTATTAAAAGGTAATGAAATAGAAATCACAAGGGCTGTTAGTAAATTCCTGGAGAAGTCTTATTAAAATTTATGAGCGGCATGTCTCGCCATAAATTTTATATATATTTGTTCTTAATCTTGACCTGTATATTTTGCTTGTTCCTATTTTGTACTATGTCTGAGTATGCCAATAAAAGGTATGACTGTCTAGCTACTCGCCATGGTGTCTGAGGGGAACCTCTGCATTCAGAGGCACTAAGCCTTTGAATCCCAGTCCTAGGAGGCAACATCAGGGGAAGGCCTCAGCCTCTCTGCCCTGTTGCTGGCCCTCCAGAGGAACTGGCTGGCCCCTGTGTGAGACAGGATGCTGGACTGGATGGACCACTGGTTTGATCCAGCAGGGCTCTTCTGAGGTTCTTCTCAGGGGAAGGCCTCAGCCTCTGTGCCCTGTTGTCTGCCCTCCAGAGGAACTGGTTGGCCACTGTGTGAGATAGGATGCTGGACTAGATGGACCCTCATTGGTCTGATCCAGCAGGGCTCTTCTGATGTTCTTCTCAGGGGAAGGCCTCAGCCTCTCTGCCCTGTTGCTGGCCCTCCAGAGGAACTGGCTGGCCCCTGTGTGAGACAAGATGCTGGTCTAGATGGACCCTCACTGGTCTGATCCAGCAGGGCTCCACTTACGTTCTTATGTAAAGATGGTAAGGGGCCAGGCAAAGAGCCAGGGGGTTGTTTTTCTCAACGTCTGTCTCTCTCTGTGTTTGCAACAGACTTGTCCAAAATGATGATACAGTTGAATGTGGGGCCTGAGGCGGCCCATGCAGATCACGACCACAGTGATGCAGAACACGACCATGCGCACGATGACCATGCGCATGACGGCCACACACACGATGGCCACACACACGATAGCCACGCGAACGACGGCCACGTGCACGACCACCCCCACGAGGATGCCACACACAGCCATCATGACGGGCATGATCATGGCGACCACGAGGACCATCACCACGGCAACGAAACGGACCATCACCACGGCAACGAAACGGACCATCACCACGGCAACGAAACGGACCATCACCATGGCAACGAGACGGACCACCACCATGGTGATGAAACGGTCCGTCACAGGCGAAGCTTGCCTAGTTCAGGGGAGCAGGACCTCCAGTATAAAATCTGGGACACGGTAAGGAGTAGAATCTGTTGCCATCTGCTCAAGCGGGGCCCCACTGCTTAGTGTCCAGGTCACATTTTCTAAAGAGTCGTGTGGCTAAAGGCCACACTAGACATTACATTTTCCCTGAGTTAGCACAAGGACTTGAAGCCATTTTGGAGTGGGGAGTTCCTCCTTTTAAGAGCACCGTGGAGGCCAAGACTGGCTTAGGGACAGGGGGGGGAGGCAGGAGCCCCTCCACCATACCATGGCAGTCCCAAGCCAAATTGCACCCCACATTCGGCGGGGAGGTCAGGCCACTACCACACAAGGTGAACAGTCCTGCTGGTGCAGGTAAGAGGCCAGCCTGAGTCTGTCTTCATCAACTTGGAATGGTTTCCCTCTCTCCCTGGGCCATATAAAGGGACCCCGGTAGTTAAATTTGCAAGAGAAAAATGTTGTTTGATATAGATGTGAGAGGTAGTTGAAACTACAATCCGTGCAGTGTGGTGGCAGCTGCTGCCAATGATGATTTAGAAATTTGCAAAGCCAAGCACATCACCAGTGGCCAACCAGAAGCCTTGGTCCTGCCCATGTTCTAAAAAAAAATTTGGCGGGCACCAGATAAGGTACTTGTGGGCGTTGTGGCGTCCCTGGGCACCACATTGCAGACCATTGGCCGAGAGGTATGGGTTTTTACCCACTAACTGCTATAGAGCCTATTCCTATTCAAGCCACCCTGGCAAGAGCCAGTTTTTTTAAAAAATGGCACCCTCAGTCTCCGTCCGTTTGGCCCACATGGACACGAATGACTCATCTTCCGTTCATTTCCAGGTCTGCCTCAGCTCCAGCGACCTCTTTGAGATCTACGGCATCGAGGATGGCGCAGGGGCGTCGCGCGCAGATTTCACCCGCCTGAGCCCGGCTCTGGTGCAGCAGCAACTCAGCAAGGCTTGCTCCGCCCCGCGGGCGTCCCCAGCTGGTGGGCGCCTCTCCGATTTGGAACGTGAGTCCCCGGAAATCACTTGGCCATTCTTTCGTGAGCCAGGCTGCGTGTTCTAAGGGAGAGCTGTGATTCCCATCAGTGTGTGTGGGGGGGCTGATTTGGCTCTGGGGTGGAGCATTTTGTCCCATGCTGTTTCCCCTTCCCCCCCCCCCACACCCATATCCTGGTATGTTTCCTTCTCGAGGTTAGTAACAGTTGAAGAAGAGGGGTGTGGCCTCCTGCTTATTGAGGAGACTGTTTCTCCTTTAAACCACACTCTGTGTACATGAACTGAGTAGATTTCTGCGGCCACCAGGAATTAAAAATCCCAACTCTCTCTGTTATGGTAGAATGACCCTGTGTCTGTGCACTTCGGAGGACTCTGTGGCCCTGAGGAAGGACTGTTCTGATTGCTGGGATAAGTTTAAACAAATGATGATTTATTTATAAAAGAACAGAATAGGTTTCTGGGTATTTTTGAACTGTTGAAGAAAGAAAACATAGCTTGGCGTCACACACAGTCTCTCAAACAGCAGAACTCAACTCTGACAGGCTTATCTCTCTCTCTCTCTCATAGCCACACAGGCTAAACTCTGCCTTTCTTAGCCACACAGGCTAACTCTCTCATATAGCCACTCAGGCTTAACACCAGCTGCTTCCTCTGTCATACAGACTCTCACACAAACGCTCTACACTCATCTCTTCAAGAACACACTGAATCACCTGAGACACCCCTCCTCCCACATTCTCAGTCATCAGCCAATCACATCACACTCATCTCCCTCTGTCACTCTCCTTATATTACTCCTTATATTACGTACACTAAACATTTAAAGAAACACACACACCAAAACATGAAATCATTACAAGGGGTGATCGGCTTTTTTGTAGCCACCAGCAGACAAGGGTTGCCCATCAGCCAATCACATCACACTCATCTCCCTCTGTCACTCTCCTTATATTACTCCTTATATTACGTACACTAAACATTTAAAGAAACACACACACCAAAACATGAAATCATTACAAGGGGTGATCGGCTTTTTTGTAGCCACCAGCAGACAAGGGTTGCCCCTGCTCTTTGAGCAGGGTTCCGCTGCCATTAATAACTGTGTGGCAGGCATAGAACAAAGTTAGAGTCCAGCGGCACCTTTAAGACCAACAAAGTTGTATTCAAGGTGTGAGCTTTCGTGTGCACGTGTGGCAGGCAGACATTCAACGGGGAGGTTTTTCCTCAGAAATACATTCCTACAGTGGGAAAAGATTGTCTTGGTTAAATTCCTGCTAGCTGTGCAACTCGCAAAGGCATTAGAAACTTGCCAGACAATAAAAAGGAGGCCTCCTGTTTGCCCATCTGTCTTCACCTTTCTGTTTAATAAATGTTTGCAACTCACCCTCCCTCAGGATACCTCAGATCAGTGGCCTGCGTGATTCTTCCTCCTCTTAGTGGGCCAGTCTATGGGAGCTTTTTGGTCTGAATAGTTCTTCCTTTCTGCAACAAGATCGTATTAGCCTTTTTTGTCGCTGCGTCACACTGGCTGCTCATATTTAACTTTTGGTCCACTCTTACCCCAAGATCTTGTTCTCACACGCTGCTACCCAGAAGCATACCCCCCATCCAGTATGCGTGTTCTATATTTTTGTTGCTCCATCTGGAGCCTTGCCTCTGTCCACCCAGTTCTGCTTCTCCTCCTCCTCCACATTTTTCATCACAGCTTCCTCACCCCTTCAGGGTACCTGTACGGCTCACTGGCGACGCTGCTGATCTGCTTGTGCGCCCTCTTTGGCATCGTGGTCCTCCTCTGCACGGCCTGCATCAGCACCTACCAGTACGTGATCCAGACTTTCGTCAGCTTGGCTGTGGGCTCGCTCACCGGGGACGCCATGCTACATTTGATCCCCAAGGTCAGCAGAGAAGGGTCTTGGGGGTGCTGGGGCATGTCTTTCGAGGGTGGGAGATACAGGAAGGGCAGCTGGCATACACTGGTGGCCAGAGCTGGCTGAGGCTGGTGGGAGCCAGCATGGTATCATGGTTAAGAGCGGCCAGCTGGGTGACCTTGGGTCAGTCACAGTTCTCTTAGAGCTGTTCTCTCAAGAGCAGTTCTCAGACAGAGCTCTCTCAGCCTCACCTGCCTCACAGGGTGTCTGTTGCGGGAAGGGAAAGGAGTTTGTAAGCCGCTCTGAGACTCCTTCAGGTAGTGAAGGGTTAGGGTATAAAAACCATCTCTTCATCTTCTTCTTCATCTGATCAGGCCTCATCACCCTTTGAGATTCGCTCAGCAATGTTACTGGCTTGAGCAGGGGTCCCCAATCTTTTTGAGCCTGTGGTGGACACCTTTGGAATTCTGACATGGGGTGGTGGGCACGACCACAAAATCGCTGCCACGAGGGGCAGAGACACACACAGACAGAGGAAGCCCACATGCAGGAGAGAAGGGTGGTCAGTTTGGTGTAGTGATTAAGTGCGTGGACTCTAATCTGGGAGAACCAGGTTTGATTCCCCCAGTCCTCCACTCGCAGCTGCGGGATGACCTTTGGCGAGCCATAGTTCTGACAAGAGCTGTCCTTGAAAAAGAGCAGTTTCTGTCAGAGCTCTCTCAGCCCCACCTGCCTCACAGGGTGTCTGATGTGGGGAGGGGAAGGGAAAGGAGTTGGTAAGCTGCTCTGAGACTCCAATCTCCTCCTCTTCCTCCTCTTCCTCTTCCTCTTTAAAAATACACTGGAAAAGGGGGGGAGATAACAAAACAAACAGTGTGGTGGCGGCTGCTACTGAAACAATGTTATTTTAATCTGCATAGCTGATGAGAACTTCCGTGGCCAGTTAGAAGCCTTGCTGTGTAAGACCCCCACCCCATATTCTAAAAACACTTGGATTTATACCTTGCCCTTCACTACCCGAAGTAGTGCCTTACAAACTCCTTTCCTTTCCCCTCCCCACAACAGACACCCTGTGAGGTAGGTGGGGCTGAGAGCGCTCTTTTCGAGGACTGCTCGTGAGAGAACAGCTCTGAGAGAACTTGTGACTGACTCAAGGTCACTCCAGCAGACGCAAGTGGAGGAGTGGGAACTCAAACCTGGTTCTCCCAGATTAGAGTCTGCACTAGTAACCACTACACCAAACTGGCTCTCAGTTAAGTTTGCCAACTGGCCAGGAAAAAAGAGGTTCTTCCGCCTTAACAGACCTTGAATGCGTGGGAATGGACAGTTGAAGACTGTCATGGCATGGAGGTAAATAACCTCGATAATTGCTCCAGATTAAAGTGATAAGTATGGGACAGCTGGAGAGACTGGTTGAAACCTTGGCAACCCTTGTAATTACAAGGCTGTCCCCCCACCCCCTGTTCTGCGCTACAGTGGTCCAGTGGAAGTCCCCCCCATAAAATAAACAAAGCAAAAAAAAATTTAAATGACAAAAATAAACACATTTCATTTGATCCGTCAGGTTGCTATTTTTGTTCTTGTGTGATGTCAGCCGTCCCTGCTGTTCATACTTCCTGTTCTGTGTGGTCATGGATGTATTTAGTATTGCAAAATATAGCCAGACAATGTGATTCAGATTGTGTATTCAGTTAAAGGCCATTAAGTTTAATTTAGGATTTGTGGTTGGGGAAAAAACGTTGCAGCTCTTTCATAGAGGTTTAATGTGCAGAGCTTTTCACGGTCTGCAACTGAATAAATATCACCTGATGATTGCTGCAAATCCAGGTGATATTAAAGGGACAGTTTAAGGGACCTGTTTAATATCTGAGCCCCTATGGGCTTCGATAGATGGGCTCCCTAGCATGGTGGCTCACCCAGTCAGAATTCCTTAAGAAAGCCTCTGAACTCAACTTCTTTGCAAGACACCTGTGGTAAGCTGCCGAAGTGCAGAGGTTTGCAGACAGGCAGACAGCTCTTGAAAGACAACATAACATAACATAACATAACATAACATAACATAACATAACATAACATAACATAACATAACATAACATAACATAACATAACATAACATAACATAACATAACATAACATAACATAACATAACATAACATAACATAACATAACATAACATAACATAACATAACATAACATAACATAACATAACATAACATAACATAACATAACATAACATAACATAACATAACATAACATAACATAACATAACATAACATAACATAACATAACATAACATAACATAACATAACATAACATAACATAACATAACATAACATAACATAACATAACATAACATAACATAACATAACATAACATAACATAACATAACATAACATAACATAACATAACATAACATAACATAACATAACATAACATAACATAACATAACATAACATAACATAACATAACATAACATAACATAACATAACATAACATAACATAACATAACATAACATAACATAACATAACATAACATAACATAACATAACATAACATAACATAACATAACATTGCTCCTCTTTGGATGGGCACAAGCCATGAAGGATTTAACTTTTACCTAAGGACCGCATCTTGTCCCCATGGCAAGGGACAATGGGATAAGTCGCACCTCTGAGAGCAGAGGTAATGCTGGACCTATTTATTTATTTATTTATTTGGATTTGTATCCCGTCCTCCCCGAAGGCTCACCTAGTGTTCCAGCTTTGCTAGCCTGTCCTAGCAACAACATTGCTAGAATAAACATAGAGGTTAGGGTCAGAGGACTGTGGGTTTTCACCTTTTCTTTGTACCCATATTCCGCCTGAGGCTTCAATAGACCATGTGTACTCTTTTTATTTTTGTGTGCTATATTTTGTTTCGTATATATTGAGTGCTTGAAGCCTGAGCTTTGTGCACATAACATGGCTGTTGGGTCTTGTTATCTAAAGAATCATTACAGGGAGGAGAAGTGGGTAAGCTCGCCATCCCTTGGGCATGATAGCTTGCAGTTTTGCTTTAGCATTTATTTCAGAGTGTCTTTTTTAAAGAAATGCAAACATTAAGACACATACCACAACTTCCTTCCATCATGGGTCAGGTACAGAGGCAAACTGGAGCGTGAAAACAAGCACAGGAGCAAGGAAAGCTGGTAGCCCATAGAAGCCATCACATTGACAATGGGCATAGTTGTGCCCATCGCATTCCATATTCTGCTTGGGCTCTTCGTCTGATAATACAGGGCAGATTTATCTGACTGCACATAGCTAGTCACAGAGATGAAGCAGGCCTCTGTTCCTTTTGCTTTGTTCTCCAATCATACTTTTACTCCTGCAGTTCCTGGGCCTGCATTCCCATGGTGAGGGCCACACGCACGACCACCACGAAGCCGAAGATCCCAATGTGCTCTGGAAGCTTCTTGCCGTACTGGGCGGGTTCTACCTCTTTTTTCTCCTGGAGAAGTTCTTCATTCTTTTGGGACACTCGGACTGCGAGGTGAGTTGGCAAGTGACTTCGGGTGCCCGTTTACTCAGGCGGTGGGGAAGGGCCCCCTGCACTGCAGACAGCAGCCGAGAGACACCACAAAGGAAGTGCTCCCTGTAGTAGACCTCGGATAGAGCTGACTGCAAGAGTCGGATGGGACATGATGCTCGGTGTGTGTGCATGCACAGCCCACATGGGATTATGGCACAGCCAGCAGTCGAGACCCAGTTTGGTGTCGTGGTTAAGTGCGCGGACTCTAATCTGGGAGAACCGGGTTTGATTCCCCCACTTCTCCACTCGCAGCTGCTGGATGACCTCGGGCAAGCCATAGTTCTGTCAGAGCTGTTCTCTCAAGGACAGTTCTGTCGAGCTCTCTCAGCCCCACCTCCCTCCCAGGGTGTCTGCTGTGGGGAGGGGAAGGGAAAGGAATTTGTAAACTGTTCTGAGACTCTTGAGTGAAGGGCGGGGTATAAATCTAATCACCACTCCCTCCTCCCCCTCCTCCTCCTCCTTCCTTGAGTTGCAATTCTACAGCTAATCTTCTGGAGATACTGTGCCATCTTGTCCTGCCCCCACCAAATTAATTGCTCCCACCAAAATATCATTTGTCCTTGCTTGAGACCAGTATTCTCTGGCTCGGAAGTCCTTTTCCTTTCGTCCCAGGAGCCTGACACAGCCCAGCTCTGGTGGTTAGCAGTCTGCTGCTGCTGCTGCTTTCGATTTATTAATTGCTTTCCCCACAAGTGGGCTCAAAGTGATTTACAGTTACTCATTAGACAGGGGACTAACAATGTTTCATAGGGGATAGGGAAGACAACATATAATTCATTTTAATTGCACACGCCGTAACTGCACGGTGGAAATGTTTCTGGCTTGGCTCAGTCATGTCCCGAACGGCTGCGTCGACCGGCTTGATGACGTTGGGACTTTCAGGACCCGTATGTCAAGTCACCACACTGCCACTGCAGGGATTTTTTTGTAGCCGAGTAGATCTTCCGCCTTCCGGATCCTGGACCAGGACGTCCCCAACCGACAGCTAACACCTTTCCCAGAGGGGAAGTTAGTGTGCCCACCCTCTCTAAGGAGTGGTTCCCATTTTATCTACTCGCCGAGGCTTTCAAATCGCTGGGTGGACGATGAGCTGGGGACAACAGGCTGGCAGCTCACACCAGTGCGGGGCTCGAACTGACACAGTTCGGATGTTAAGACAGTGGGATATACCCACTGTGCCACCGCTCCAGTCTCTCTGGACATGGTCAGAAGCAGTGTTATCTTGCTCACTCGCCTGCCTTTTCTGGTCCAGAGCCCCGCATTTTGAAGAGGCGGAGGGCCCAGCCTTGCTGAAATGCTCCCCCCCCTCTTTTTCCTCTCTCCCCAGGAGGTACCCGGCAAGGGCCACCAGTGTGACCACGGCATGTCCCTGCAGCTGTACCAAGATGAGATGAAGAGGAGGAAGCAAGAGAAAGGAGCGTCTCAGGCTGACCTGGTAATTTGCTAGACTGTCTTGATGTATCAACTAGGGGGTGTCGTTACCCCACCCCACCCCACCCCCGACTGCTGAAATGTCAGCCTCTTAACTAGGCTTGCGTGCCAACCTCTCCATGTGGGGCCTGGAGATCTGGAAGTACAACTGATGTCAGAACTACGGAGTTCCGTTCTCCTGGAGGAAATGGCTGCTTTAGAGGGCGGGCCCTCTCAGGGGATCACATCCCCGGTGAGCTCTCGCCCCTCCCCGAGACTCCGCCCTCCCCAGGCTCCGCCCCCTGAGTCTCCAGCAATTTCCCAACCCAGAGATGGCAACTCAGCTCTTAACCAGTCTCAACCCAGGGGTGTCTCTTTCCATCATAGTCTACCCTCTAACAGATGACGCACACACTCTGCCATGGAAGCTCGGAGGGTGACCTTGGGCCAGTCACATGCTCTCAGCCCACCATACCTCACAAGGTTGTTGTGGGAATGCAATGGAGAAAGGGAAAATGCGGTAAGCCACCTTGGGTCCCCACTGGAGAGCACCAGAAGAGCCCTGCTGGGTCAGACCAGGGAGGGTCCCTCTAGTCCAGCATCCCGTCTCACACAGGGGCCAACCAGTTCCTCTGGAGGGCCAACAGCAGGGCACAGAGGTCGAGCGCTTCTTCTGAGAAGTACATCAGAAGAGCCCTGCTGGGTCAGACCAGTGAGGGTCCATCTAGTCCAGCATCCCGTCTCACACAGGGGCCAACCAGTTCCTCTGGAGGGCCAACTACAGGGCAGAGAGGTCGAGCGCTTCTTCTGAGAAGTACATCAGAAGAGCCCTGCTGGTTCAGACCAGTGAGGGTCCATCTAGTCCAGCATCCCGTCTCACACAGGGGCCAACCAGTTCCTCTGGAGGGCCAACTACAGGGCACAGAGGTCGAGTGCTTCTTCTGAGAAGTACATCAGAAGAGCCCTGCTGGGTCAGACCAGTGAGGGTCCATCTAGTCCAGCATCCCGTCTCACACAGGGGCCAACCAGTTCCTCTGGAGGGCCAACTACAGGGCAGAGAGGTCGAGCGCTTCTTCTGAGAAGTACATCAGAAGAGCCCTGCTGGTTCAGACCAGTGAGGGTCCATCTAGTCCAGCATCCCGTCTCACACAGTGGCCAGATGGTTCCTCTGGAGGGCCAACAGCAGGGCACAGAGGTCGAGGCCTTCCCCTGAGAAGTACATCAGAAGAGCCCTGCTGGGTCAGACCAGTGAGGGTCCATCTAGTCCAGCATCCCGTCTCACACAGGGGCCAACCAGTTCCTCTGGAGGGCCAACTACAGGGCACAGAGGTCGAGCGCTTCTTCTGAGAAGTACATCAGAAGAGCCCTGCTGGGTCAGACCAGTGAGGGTCCATCTAGTCCAGCATCCCGTCTCACACAGGGGCCAACCAGTTCCTCTGGAGGGCCAACTACAGGGCACAGAGGTCGAGTGCTTCTTCTGAGAAGTACATCAGAAGAGCCCTGCTGGTTCAGACCAGTGAGGGTCCATCTAGTCCAGCATCCCGTGTTATGTATTGGGATTGAATCATCCCTGATTGAATCACCCTAGAGACTGGCTGAGCTTGGAGCCTGAGAACAATAGCCGACCAGGACTCTGGAATAAACCAATCAATGAGTAATGTTTTGTAATAGCCTATCACGGGGAGTGTGTGTGTGGCGGTGTGTGGGGTGTTTTGCATGCATATAAGCAGGGCTCCAGCCCTGCTAGAGTTGGCTTAGAGTTAAGTTGAAATCACTAATAAACTATTAGCTGATCACTATACACGTCTCAAACTCAGTATATTTCAGTGGCCAACCAGATTCTCTGGCTGGCCAACAACAGGGCAGAGAGGCCCAGGCCTTCCCCTGAGAAGAACCTCAGAAGAGCCCTGCTGGATCATGCCATTGAGGGTCCCTCTAGTCCAGCCTCCCGTCTCACACAGGGGCCAGCCAGTTCCTCCGGAGGGCCAGCAACAGGGCAGAGAGGCCGAGGCCTTCCCCTGACCAGAACCTCAGAAGAGCCCTGCTGGATCTGACCAGGGAGGGTCCCTCTAGTCCAGCCTCCCGTCTCACACAGGGGCCAGCCAGTTCCTCTGGAGGGCCAGCAACAGGGCAGAGAGGCCAAGGCCTTCCCCTGATAAGGACATAAGAAGAGCCCTGCTGGATCAGACCAGGGAGGGTCCACCTAGTCCAGCCTCTTATCTCACACAGCAGCCAACCAGTTCCTCTGGACAGCCAAGAACAGGGCAGAGAGGCTGAGGCCTTCCCCTGATGTTGCCTCCTGGCTCTGGGATTCAGAGGCTTTAGTGCCTCAGTCACCATGGCCAGTAGCCACTGATATCCTCCATGAATTTTATCTAATTACCTTCTAAATCTGTTTATTCCTGTGGCCATCACTACATCCTCTGGCAGCGAATTCTACATTCTAACCCCTCTGTGTGTAAAGTACTGGATTAGAGAGAGAAACGTGGGGTTAAAAATGCAGTCAGTAATAAAACCAGGAACTGCTCTTGTGTCTGTGAACACTTTGCTCCTCTTATCCTAGAGACAATGGCCATGCATACAATAGCAGAGATCTTATCTCTGATTACCCACAGATCGGTAGAGATTGGGGGGAGGGAGGGCTTCTTGAACAGTCCAGGACCACCAGCTGATTTCAAGGCAGGTGGGACAAATTGCTTTAGAAGGCAGATCAGGGAGTTCCCCACAGTGGAACTTTCCTCCGTGGCGCAAGACCTCTTGCAAGCGCTGAGTCAGTGGGGAAAGCTTGTGGTCTTAGCTCCACCTAATGGACAGAGAAGAAATAACGTGCTGGGGGTGAGGGGGGGAGTGGTTCTATTGCTTGCCAAGAGGAATGTCAGCGTGGGCCTTCTTCAACAAATTAAAATAAAATAATAATGATAGTTTTAACATCTTCTGGGCATGGAACAGGGGTCATTGGGGGTGTATTTGTGAATTTCCTGCATTGGACTAGGGCGGGGGATGCAGCGGGGGATGCTTGTTCGGGTGGCATTTCATCATTAACCAAAAAAAATATATATTGCCGGGTAAGCAGCACGCCTGTAGGTAACGTGGGGCCTGCGGGGCCTGGCCCCCTAGCATTTATTCCAGGCCCCCACTCTCCCAGGCCAGTACCAAATTTAATTAATGTGATTGATTTAATTAGCTGAGCCCCCCCCAGGTCCCCTCCCCCCCAAAATCCCTAGCTATGGGGCTGGTAAGCAGAAACCTTTTATAAGCTCTCTATACCCTCCCACCAATTGTGTTAGTCTTTAAGGTGCTCCCGGACTCTTGCTCTTTTCTGCTGCTACAGAGAGACTAACACGGCCCGCCATCTTGATCAATCTCTGAACCCTAGTTTGCAAAATTAATGTGGGGACATGGAGAAAATGTGGCATTAAAGGTAAAGGTTCCCTTGCTCGAAAACCAGTCAAATCCGACTCTAGGGTTGTGGTGCTCATCTCCGTTTCCAAGCCAAAGAGCCAGCGCTGTCCGAAGACGTTTCCGTGGTAATTGTGGCCGGCATGACTGAAAGCCGAGGTGCACAGAACACTGTTACCTTCCCACCGAAGGGGTACCTATTTATCTACTTGCAATTTCTTGCTTTCAAACTGCTAGGTTGGCAGGAGCTGGAACTAGAGACGGGAGCTCACTCCATCATGCGGCACCCTGGGTCTCGAACTGCTGAACTACCGACCTTCCACAGCCTGCAGTTCAGCGTCTTAATCACTTGAGCATTGCTCACCATTAAAGACCTCAAAGATCCTGTCTGTTAAATTTTTCATTTTTATTTATTAAAAAATGCTTATTAGCCAACTTCCTTCCTTACGAAACTCGAGGTGGCTTGTAATAGTGATAAAATACTAAAACAGAGTACATAAAAATACATAAAGAGTGACATCTTGGGGATTTGCACATGCCATGACAGTGGACCTGAGGGAGAATTGTATTTTCCCAGGCACAATGTTGAATTCTGGAAAAAGTAGCCGGTGGGCTTAGATTGAGTGCAACAAACCAAGTTTTAAAATGTGGATCCATTATGCAAAACCCTGACTGTGTAGGAAGGATTCTAGCAGCAATGAGACCAGAAATCTGGTGGGGAGACCGCCCTGGGCAGCTCCCCCCCCCCCCCGCTGGGTTTGCTCTCAAGGGGAGGCTTGGGAAACTGACCAACCGAGGATTGGAAACTGATCCGCCCGGAAAGGCAGGCACCTTCTGTCCAGAGCTTATAGCTGAACTTCAGCTGGGGTCTCCTCACATTCTCCATCTGTCTCTTCTTCTTCCAGGTGGGTGCGGAGGAGGTCGATTTCAACCCGATGCGGAAGAAAGAGCGCACCCGAGGTGAGGAAGCGTTGTGCCTACCAGACTCCTCCTTGAGATTTCCCTGAAATGCCCCTAAGGGCCAAAGACGTGCTCCCTTAGACCCCCCCTTTTCCCCAATGCGTTGACTTCAGTATTTGCTCCCTCCTCGGGTGCAGGTGCCGGAGGGAAGTGCCTGTGGTTTGCATCCCGTGGCTTTGATGTATCCAGTCCGGAGGGCCAGGCACCCCGCCCCCAGAATTCATGCAGGCAAAAGCAACGCTTTATTGTGTGCTTGGCCACTCACAGGGTATATTTCGCTAGATTCGGGTCTAGTAGCACCTTAGAGACCAACAAGGTTTTTGGGTATCAGCTTTCAAGAGTCAAAGCTCGCTGTGTTGGGCTCTCAGGTGCTTTTGGACTTGAACCTAGCTGTTCTTGAAACATAAGAGAAGCCAGTGTCGGATCAGGCCAATGGCCAGTCTAGTCCAACACACTGTGTCATACAGTGGCCAAAAATACCAGGTGCCATCAGGAGGTCCACCCAGCAGTGGGGCCAGGACATTAGAAGCCCTCCCACTGTTGCCCCCTCCCCAAGCACCAAGAACACAGAGCATCCCTTGCCCCAGCCTGGGAGTTCCTATCTGTATCTTGTGGCGAATAGCCACTGATAAGAACATAAGAGAAGCCAAATGTTGGATCAGGCCAATGGCCCATCCAGCCCAACACTCTGTGTCACACAGTGGCCAAAAATACCAGGTGCCATCAGGAGGTCCAGCAGTGGGGCCAGGACACTAGGAGCCCTCCCACTGTTGCCCCCCCCCCAAGCATCAAGAACACAGAGCATCACTTGCCCCAGACTGAGAGTCCCTGTCTATACCTTGTGGCTAATAGCCACTGATGGACCTCTGCTCTGTATAAGAACATAAGAGAAGCCAATGTTGGATCAGGCCAATGGCCCATCCAGTCCAACACTCTGTCACACGTGGCCAAAAATACCAGGTGCCATCAGGAGGTCCGGCAGTGGGGCCAGGACACTAGGAGCCCTCCCACTGTTGCCCCCCCCAGCACCAAGAAGACAGAGCATCCCTTGCCCCAGACCGAGAGTCCCTGTCTATACCTTGTGGCTAATAGCCACTGATGGACCTCTGCTCCATCTGTTTCTCCAATCCCCTCTTGAAGCCGTCCATGCTTGTAGCCGCCACCTCCTGTGGCAGTGAATTCCACGTGTTAATCACCCTTTGGGGGAAGAAGGACTTCCTTTTATCCATTCTAACTCCACTGTTCAGCAATTTCATGGAGTGCCCTACTACAGACTAACATGGCTATCCACCTGAAACTGTCTTTGTGATGTACTCCAAGCACATCTTGCCTGTTCCCCACATCTCAGAAAAGCCTCAACAATCCCCCTCCATGTTCACCCTGCCAACCTTATTTATCTATGTATTAGGTTCTCTGGAGCGCCGTAGCTCCACCTATCTGCCACCTTTCACTTGCCCCTGTTGCCCGCGATGGCAGGGCATGGCCCTTTCTGTGGCCATTCATACATTTGGAAGAAAAAAAAGTGACACTAAATAAAGAATGGGATATCGACCCAGGTGGGACTTGAACCCACAATCCCCAGCTCCGGAGGCTGATGCCTTATCCATTAGGCCACTGGGCCACTCCTCACACAGCTCTTGTAAAGTCTAAATAACAAATGGCGTTTTGTGTTACTGATTGAATTCCCTGGGTCCCCTCGGGAGGGTTGCTGGCAGCTCAGGAAGCCTCCAGCATTAGCCTCTGCTTTCCAGAAGCAGCCCCGGGGTGCCGCTTCTGCCGTGCTGAGAGCGCTGGCAGGGAGGGGAAATGATACAGGATCCCTCCAACGCTCCCTCTAAGCTGTGGAGTCTTGTGAGCAAAAATTCTACTTTGTGAGCTACTGGCACCAAACTTGTGAGCGAGGGATTTGGCTACTGCATTAATCAGTTTGCTCCGGAGCCCTCCTTCCTGAGCGAAGAGAAAAATGTGTGAGCTGGAGGCTAAGAAACTGTGAGCCAGCTCACACTAACTCAGCTTAGAGGGAACACTGGGTCCCACCCACGCTGACATGATCCCCTGTTTCCTCCCACAGAGATGATGATGCTGCCGTACATGATCACCATTGGGGACGCCATCCACAACTTTGCCGACGGGCTGGCCATCGGGGCCGCGTTCTCTTCCTCATGGAAAACCGGGCTGGCCACCTCCCTGGCAGTGTTGTGCCACGAACTGCCACATGAGCTAGGTGGGCATGAGGATGTCAGCGGGCGGAGGTTTCTTGCTGATGGCACCGAGGGTGGTGGGTGGGGTTGGGAACAGTGGTTAAGTAGTTAAGTGTGCAGACTCTAATCTGGGAGAACCGGGTTTGATTCCCCTCTCCTCCACCTGCACCTGCTGGATGACCTTGGGCAAGCCGTAGTTCTGATAAGAGCTGTTCTTGAAAAAGAGCAGTTTCTGTCAGAGCTCTCTCACCGGGTGTCTGTTGTGGGGAGGGGAAGGGAAAGGTGTTTGTCAGCCACTCTGAGACTCCTTTGGGTAGGGAAGGGCGGGGTACAAATCCAATCTCCTCCTCCTTCTTCCCCACTCCTCCACTTGCACCTGCTGGATGACCTTGGGCAAGCCATAGTTCTGGCACAGCTGTCCTTGAAAAAGAGCCATTTCTGTCAAGAGCTCTCTCAGCCCCACCTCCCTCACGGGGTCTCTGTTGTGGGGAGGGGAAGGGAAAGGAGTTTGTAGCCGCTCTGAGACTCCTTTGGGTAGTGAAGGGCGGGGTCTAAATCCAACCTCTTCTTCTTCTTCCTCTCGACATTGTGCCGATGGGACACTTTAGGATCTACCCCAGACAACATGGATAAACCATAAAGTTTCAGGTGAATCCTAGCGTGTCACTCACGCACAGTGATGCCACTTCTGGTTTTTTGACAGAAAACAGGTCACACATTGACACAATGTCGAGGAGCCCCCTTCATTCCCCCCCCCCGTGGCCTGTTAAGTGGTGGCAGGGAATGGGGGGAGGGCAGCTGGGAGGTCTCCCACTATAGTGGTGCCCCTTATGGTGGGATTGGGGGTAACTGAAAGAGAATGTGAGGTCAGTGGTGAGTACCACTGGATAGCTAGTTTGGTGTAATGGGTTAAGAGCGCAGACTCTAATCCGGGAAAACCAGGTTTGATTCCCTCCTCCTCCACATGCAGCTGCTGGTGTGACCTTGGGTCAGTCACAAGTTCTCTCAGAGCTGTTCTCTCAAAGGCAGTTCTCTCAGAGCTCTCTCAACCCTGCCTACCTCTGTTGTGGTATGGGGAATGGAAAGGAGATTGTAAGCCGCTCTGAGACGCTGAGGGAAGGGCGGGGTATAAATCCGATCTCCTCCTCCTCCTCCTCCTCCTCCTCCTCTTCTTCTTCTT
>NW_015173818.1:76506-78172 GCF_001447785.1 Gekko japonicus
GCACAATAGGCCACACCCAACAGCAGGAACTCATTCAGATCGGCTACATTCGGGGGGTGTGGCCTAACATGCAAAGGAGTTCCTGCAACAAAAAAGCCCTGGGTTTTGACCACAAACAAGGTCAACAGAATAAGAAGCAAAAGGTGGGTGTGGCTGGATGACCACACTTCTGGTAACACGGGGGTGTGGCCTAATATGGTAATGAGCTGTGCTGTAATGGGTGTGGCCTAATATGCTAATGAGTTCCTGCTGTTGGGTGTGGTCTGTTATGCTAATGAGTTCCTGCTGGGCTTTTTCTACAAAAAGAGCCCCGGGAAACATCAACTCTGAAAAATGATCCTTTGGCGTGTAGAGTAAATGCCATGCTTGAGCTGGGATTTGGAAGTGGGCTTCTCACATCCTGGCCTCAAACTCCTCTAGGAGTGTGGGGGATGTTTTCCTCAAGGTCTCTGGGCACGCGTTCTGGCATCTTCCTGTGCCAGTCTCTTCTACTGCAACCGTTCACCTGCCTGTGGTTCCTCCTGTCTTCCCAGGGGATTTCGCTGCGCTGCTGCATTCCGGGCTGAGCGTGAAGCGGGCCCTGCTCCTGAACTTCCTCAGCGCCCTCACGGCTTTCATCGGCCTCTACATCGCGCTCTCCGTCTCCACCGGGGAGGAGTTTGAGGCCTGGGTCTTCACCGTGGCCACCGGCCTCTTCCTCTACGTGGCACTGTGTGACATGGTGAGTGACGATATCCTCCCTCTCCGGGCATGTTTATTCTTCTTCAGTCCTTATTCTTCTTAAATCCTTGTTTTTTTTCCCTGAGAGCCAGTTTGGTGTAGTGCTTAAGTGCGTGGACTCTAATCTGGGAGAACCAGGTTTGATTCCCCACTCCTCCACATGTACCCTAAAATCCTGTTGGTCACTAAGGGAACCCTGGACTTGAGTCTTTCTCCCTGAGACCCAGGGCAGATTGCAGAGTAAACTGATGCAATCAATCGAAAGAGACATCGCATAAGCAATGTAATAGGACTGGGATTGTAGCAGCCTGGAAGTAAAGCATCCAGTGTTCAGAATTTGGGTCCAGATCGGGGATGTGACTGAAAAGTGTGGGTTTACGGCCCTTGCTCACCTTTGCGGGTTTTCTTGCTCCGCTCCCTCCCGCAGCTTCCGGCCCTGATGAACGTGAAGGACAAGCGCCCCTGGCTGCTCTTCGCCCTGCAGAACCTCGGCCTGTTGGCCGGCTGGGGCATCCTGCTGCTGCTCTCGGTGTTTGAAGAGAACATCACGCTGTGATTGCGAGACGCCGAAAGGACTTTGGCCCCTCTTGCTGGACCAGGAGAAAAGGCCTTTTTGTGACACCCCCCCTGTGGGAATAAGCGACACAGTACTCCAGGTGAGGCCTGACCATAGCAGAATAGAGCGGAACTACCACCTCGGAAGGGCAGATGGAAACTCTGCAACCATGATATACAGACTTCTGAACTGGACGCCGCGCACAAATCTGGGTGTACATAGCAACGGATGCACGTGGCACACCCTTCAGCGGTGCACAAGCTGCTATTTATTGTATTTATTTTGGCCTTTCCCACGCCTGCCTCTCCCCCAAGCCCACTTGCAAGGGACCTCAGTATGCAGAAACGGCCAAGATGTGATTGACAGAAGCCCCTCCCCCCATTATAGGTT
>NW_015173818.1:78228-79960 GCF_001447785.1 Gekko japonicus
ATTTCCAGATTGGCGCAGCCTCTTCTGTCTTCCCCTGCCGCTTTTCTGAGAGACGTATGCTAAGGAAGCTTCTTTGCATACCTTGGAGGTCACCCCTGAGCTCACAGGGGAATGCAGACACACTTATCCGCAGGTGAGGGCAAGTGAGAATGAGTGTAGCTCTGCAGACACAGAGGATAAAATCGAAGATTTAGATGATTGGCTGAGGAGATCTAATGTCAAAAATAGAGGCTTGAGTGAGCATATGGAGGGAGACGTTCTAGGTTGGGTAGGGGGTCAGATTACGATCGCCAGGCTGGCAGCTTCGTATGTTCAAAGGACTCCATGGGAGGTGGCTCTCTCTCTCTCACTCGGTTGTGTTTGAATACTCCTGGCTGCCCTGTTTTCTGGGGGACGGAGCGGCCTCCTACCCCACTTCCAAGGAAGCCAGCCCGATCAGTTAAAAATGTCTTTGTTGATCTCTTATCTACCTGGAAGTCCTACCTGTAAAGCAGGGGGCCAGTATCATGTCTTGGGATGGACCCCAGTTATCCCGAGTGTGAAGGAAACACTCTGTACATGTTCTGAGGTACTCTAGTTCTATATCACTAGTTATGGAAAAATTAATTCTGACACTTTGAGTCCAAGGAAGGCCCGATGAAGTACATTCTTCACCCGCATCTCTATGCATGTTTGCATTCAAGGGTTTCTCTCGGTGCCTCCTCTTCTGACTGCACCCAGGTTTGCTTCTCCAGAGAGGTCTTATCTGCCCTCTAGCTGCAAGGGGTCTCCATCCACTCTCGTTCCCTGCACTGGACAGTTGGCAGAGACATAGGCAGTCCTCCGGTATCTCTTTTGTGGGAGCATTTTGTATTAGATGTTTGATCTGTGATAAATAAAATCGAGGTTTTAAACACTTTTTTGCTTGACACAGCTTACATTGCAGACAGAGGGTGGGTTCTAGGGTGGAGGAATACCTTCCTGATAGGCAAATGAACTGGGTATGAACATAGAGAGGCCTAAAATTCATTCAAACCCTCTGCTGGGCGGGCACTGTGGAAGGGTAAAAAATAATAGTATGATTAATATGGTTATGGAACTTTGAACTCATTTTGGATAGACTAAGAAAAAGTATTGAAAATGCTGTAACAAAAATGAAGTCAAGAGGTCCTGACTTTAGTTAGCAGAAAGGGCTGCGGTGGTTAAGACGCTGAACTGCAGACCGGAAAGTCAGTAGTTCAGCAGTTCGAGACCCAAGTGCCACATGACGGAGTGAGCTCCTGTCTCTGGCCCCAGCTCCTGCCAACCTAGCAGTTCGAAAGCAAGAAATTGCAAGTAGATAAATAGGTACCGCTTCGGTGGGAAGGGAACAGCATTCCATGCGCCTCAGCTTCTAGTCCTGCCAGCCACATGACCACAGAAATGTCTTTGGATAGCGCTGGCTCTTCGGCTAGGAAATGGAGATGAGCACCAACAGGAGTCATTTCGTAGAAAAAGAGGTGCAGGAGCTCATTAGCATAACTCATTAGCATGACTTATTTGCATATGCCACCCCCCCTGACATCACCGGAAGTGTGTCAGAAGGCAACACCCACCGCTCAGGCTCCCCTGGACTGTTTTGGATTGCTAGCTATTGGGGGGGGGGAACGGACGTGCAGATCTGCCCCCGCAGAGGAGGGAGAACTTGTACCTGAATAAAACTTGGTCTTAAAGGTGCCACTGGACTGTTTTGGATTGCTAGCTATTGGGGGGG
>NW_015173818.1:80714-82501 GCF_001447785.1 Gekko japonicus
ATCTAATTTTTGAATTAATTTTAATAGATTTGAGTTCATTTTTAAAAGTTATGAAAACATTTTGAATGTCATAAAAATTGCTGATAAAGAGACCGCAAGAGGGGGTCCAGGGGGCAGCCCCCTGGCTAGGCTCTGGGAGAGTGCCCTGGCCTTGGGCAATCAGCGTCAATTTGCTGTGGCGACCTCAGCAGGATACAATGACACAGAGTCCACCATTTTCTCCAGAGGAAGTGCTTCTTCTTAATCTGACTGAGGGCTGCTGGGAGCAGGGGGTGGGGCTTGTTGCATGTGCCCGCCCCCTGGGCACTTTACTGCCGGAGCTCCACTCCTGTACGCTCCTGCAGGAAATGACCCCTGAGCACCACACCCTAGAGTCGGATTTGACTTGCTTTGGAGCAAGGGAAACCTTTACCTTTAGGTTAGCAGAGGTGAAATATTGTAAAGGACAGTCAAATGCAGTCTTGGGGCTGTCGCCCAAATGGCCCAGACGTGTACAGCCCTTGATGCTTGGAGTGCCTCACTTATGTGTCCAGCACACACCTGTATTCTTGGATAAACTTATATTAAGGGGCTACTGAGATCCTGGACTTGAGCAGCTGTTCGTTAACGGAATGGGGAGATTCCTGGAAATAAAGGCAGAAAATAGAACCAAATTCAAACCTTTATTTTGAAAATAAGGGAAGCAGGAAGCACACAGAGCACTGAGCACTCACGTAAACACTCACAGAACAAAGTCTGAGTCCAGTAACCAACAAAGTTTTATTCAAAGGGTAAGCTTTTGTGTGCAGAGCACATTTCTTATTCCATTTGTCTGAAGAAGCGTGCTTTGCACACGAAAGCTCACACTTTGAATAAGACTTTGTTGGTCTCAAAGGTGCCCCACTGGACTCAGACTTTGTTCTGCAGCTACAGACTGACGCCTACCCCAACTGAATTTTTGTAAACACACACAGTAAATTCTAATACTTAAGTGATACAATAATCAAAAAAGGAAACAAAAGAAGGGTCTATCTTGAAGAGAGTGGAAAGGGTAACAGGGACTCACAGCAGAAGAGAAGAAGCAGCAGGAGTCATTTCGTAGAAAAAGAGGTGCAGGAGCTCATTAGCATAACTCATTAGCATGACTTGTTTGCATATGCCACACCCCCTGACATCACCGGAAGTGTGTCAGAAGGCAACACCCACCGCCGCTCAGGCTCCACTGGACTGTTTTGGATTGCTAGCTATTGGGGGGGAAGGGAACGTGCAGATCTGTTCTTGCAGAAGAGGAAGAGCTTGTACCTGAATAAACCTTGGTCTTAAAGGTGCCACTGGACTGTTTTGGATTGCTAGCTATGGGGGGGGGACACACGCAGATCTGCCCTCACAGAGGAGGGAGAGCTTGTACCTGAAGGCGGTCCCAGGGGGGGGGGCTCTGCAACTTATCTGGCTGCTTCTTGCTCCTCGTGGCCCAACTGAGGGCTGCTGGGAGTAGGGGGCGGGGCTTGTTGTATGTGCCCACCCCCTGGGCTTCTTACTGCCGGAGCTCCGCTCCTGTGCACTCCCACAGGAAATGACCCCGGCCCTGAGAAGAAGAGATTGGATTTCTACCCCGCCCTTCACTACCTAGAGGAGTCTCAGAGCGGCTTACAAACTCCTTTCCCTTCCCCTCCTCACAACAGACACCAGGCTTGATTTGATCTAAAACCCACTTAGTTGTCTTTTTGACAGCCCACGGTATCCATAAAACTGCCCTCCCACACCACGTTTCAAGTGCGTACACAGGTATAATCTTACTGAACAGCTTT
>NW_015173818.1:82513-86374 GCF_001447785.1 Gekko japonicus
CTTTCTTTCTTTCTTTCTTTCTTTCTTTCTTTCTTTCTTTCTTTCTTTCTTTCTTTCTTTCTTTCTTTCTTTCTTTCTTTCTTTCTTTCTTTCTTTCTTCTTATTGCCTCGCCTAGTGTGCAGAAAAACCTGGCACCGGCCCTGGCCATCTTGAACAACTTAGGCCCTGTTCACAAGAGATGGATCGGGGCCGCAGCAAACGGGCGCGATCCCACAGCAACATCTGGGAATCGTGCTGCGCCCGTTCCCAATCCGCCCCTCCTGGCCAAACCCCGCAGCAAAAAAGGCCACATCACTGCCGGTGCGTCTTTCCACCAGCGCATCCCTGGCCCCCGGCCATACTGCGCATGCTCGAGCATGCGCAGTTCGGCAGCCTCCCCCTCCCAATCGTCTCTTCCTCCCCGGCATCTGATCGTGCCGGGGAGCAACGGCGCCGCGGCTCAGGGGATCGTGGGATCCCGCCACGGCGTCTCTTTTTTGGTGCGGCTTTTAAAAGCTGCACTTTGGCCAGTGTTTTCCCTGCCGTGTGGCAGGGGACTTAGTAACCATCACCAGCACTTTGTGGATTGCATTAGCTGTAATGGAATTGTACTAGCTATAATGGAATTGTTTTAGATGGTTTTATGTTGTTTTACTTGTATTTATGCATTGACTGTGAGCCGCCCTGAGCCTGCACTGCAGGGAGGGCAAGGTACAAATGAGATAAATAAATAAATGTGTTCAGTGGCCCAGACTTCTGTGCAAATTTGAACCCAGCTCTTCCTGGTCACAGTTCAACACTGCAGTCACCACACAGCATAGCATTCTGGATGTTTCGCCCTGCAAGCATCTTGCGCAGTCTCCTGGGCTCTTGCTTGCAGCCTGGGGGGCAGAGCCACGGTCTGCTGGCCCTTGGTGACTGTCAGGTCAGAGGCCCCACCTGGTGGTACAACTTCAGCCCTCGCGGGGGAGGCTAGCCGGTGCTGGTGCGGCCTTGCTGATCAGAGGCGGCCAGGGCTCTATCCTGCTTGGAAGCCACGAGAGGCGAAGGCTCAGCTGCTTGCAACCTCTACTCTTCTGGTGTGAGGGGGATAGCACTGTTGGGTTTACTCCTGGGGTCTGGAATGCCTCAGAGCCCCCTTGTCCTCATTCGATAATCACCGGTTGAATAACAGTGAAAGGATTTTTTTTTTATTTAAAAAAACACACTTTATTGCAGCAACAAAGGGAGAAGCCCTTCAGCGATTTCAGCGACTAGGCTTCTCGAAAGCACAGTCCTTCCAGTTCCCTATCTGAAACCTAGTTTCCCAGCAGCAACATCCTCTCCCCTCCTGTGAGGTGGAGTTAAAGTCTATTTCCCGGTCCGCCTACTACATACAAGCACATACTCCCCACGGGATGTTCATGTAAATGAACTATTATAGATTCATGGCAGGTTCTGTTCATATGAAACAGTTCATTACGCACTCTTTTGCAGTGTTAGTATCTAAGTTCACAGAAAGTTCAGGCCTTTTCCCTGTGGTAACATTTATCTTGTCCTCATCTTGCGCATTCTCACACTGCTCTAGGGTTGCCAGCCTCCAGGTGGGGTCTGGGGATCTCCTGCTTTTCCAACTGATCTCCAGCTGACAGAGATCAGCTCCCCTGGCGAAAATGGCTGCTTTGAAGGGTGGACTCTGTGGCATTGTACCATGCTGAAGCCCGTCCCCTCTCTCTGCTGGATCCACCCCCAAAGGCTCCAGGTATTTTCCAACCCAGACCTGGCAACCCTATTGTAAACTAAGTGCAAATTCTGCCACCATTCTGTGTTCAGAATAAATTACACAAGTTTTTCATTTGACAAAATATGTTGAGCTGGCACTTTTTTTCTATATTGCAGACCCTATGAACTGATGTTTTCAGAATCCATAATACCTTGACAAGGTTGGAGATAGTAAAGGGCAAAAAAGTGTCCAGCTGAAAAATAATAATGTGAAAAGTATAAAGGTGTTTTCACATGAAGTTTAAATATACTTTTGAGCCTCTCTTGTGCTACTTTCTCTGTATTTCAGTGTTGTTAATTCAAGTCAAAATGTGAAAGAAAAACAAGTGCAAATTGTAACCAGCGACACTGATATTTTATAAAGGCAAAGTCATTTTAAGCTTTACATGCTTATATTGACATTAGACATGCATTATTAAGTACAAGAAGGTTGAAATTAAGTTCTTAAATAGCTTTACTGCTTGGCCATTATTGACTCCAAACCCCTGATACAGACAAATTTAAAACTGTATTTTTTAGTCATGCTCACCAACAGCAGAAATTGGGGCTGAAAAATGCCGCAAGTGGCATGAGTGAATTTCACCTAAGAATCATGAGAAGGAATCATGACCTTTTACCACTTGAGCAGGTCTTTGAAGAGGTGACTTTTTTGTTTTTTGTTTTTGTCATCAAGTCACAGCAGACTCATGGCGACCTCATGGGGGTTTTCAAGGCAAGAGATGGCTTTGCCATTGGGGTGGTTTGCCATTGCCTACCTCTGCATCACGGCCCTGGTATTCCTCAGAGTCCTCCCATCCAAATACTAGCAGGGCTGACCCTCCTCAGCTTCTGAGATCTGATGAGATTGGGCTAGCCTGGGCCATACAGGTCAGGGCACAAGTGACATACAAATAAACAGGGGTCATTTTGTAGAAAAAGAGGTGCAGGAGCTCATTAGCATAACCCAATAGTATAACATATTTGCATATGCCACACCCCCTGACATCACCGGAAGTGTGTCAGAAGGCAACACCCACCACTCAGGCTCCACTGGACTGTTTTGGATTGCTAGCTATTGGGGGGGGGGACATAGATCTGTCCTCGCAGAGGAGGGAGAGCTCATACCTGAATAAAACTTGGTCTTAAAGGTGCCACTGGACTGTTTCGGACCGGGGGACCAGGGGGAGCTCTGCAACTTATCTGGCTGCTTCTTGCTCTGACTGAGGGCTGCTGGGAGCAGGGGATGGGGCTTGTTGCATATGCCTGCCCCCTGGGCTCTTTACTGCCGGAGCTCTGCTCCTCGGCGCTCTTGCAGGAAATGGCCCCTGCAAATAAATAAATAATCAACCCCTGAGCAAGAGTTCCTCTGTTTCTGATCTTTAAATAGGCACTGTCCATTAGGGTTGGCAACTCCCAGGTGGTAGCTGGAGATATCCTGGGATTACAACTGACCTCCAAGTGACAGAGATCAGTTCACTTGGAGAAAATGACCACTTTGGAATGTGGACTCTGTGATATTGTACCCCATCGAAGTCCATCCCCTCCCCCAAACCCTGCCTTCTTCAGGCTCCACCCCAAAATCTCCAGGTATTTATCAACCCAGAGCTGGCAACCCTACTTGTCCACTCATTCATAAAACTTTCATCCTATAAATGTTTTATAATGGCTATAAATATGAAAATGGAGACTCCAAGGAAGATAAACCTGCATCAGAATATCGTCTTATCAGGAGAGTTTCAGTGCAGTCCTCAATAAAGTTACACCCTTCTAAATCCATTGAAGTCAATGAATTTAGAAGGGTGAGATTCTGCATAGTCAGACTCAAGTTCTGAGATTTGGCTCTGTGGGAACCAGGCCTCAGATGGGACTGGAGCGCCATGGTACAGTGCTCCGGGAGTGAGGCACCAGGGGGGGCGGGTACATGGCAAAGCCCCACCCCCTGCTTCCGGCTGCCCTCTGCTTCCAGCGTCATTCAATTGCAGAAGGAGACAGAAGCAGGAGGGTGTGTTAGCTTCCTCCCTGCCCCATCCTAAATCTTCCCGAAGCCATGTGCTCCGGGAAAGATCTCTCTCCCTGTGTCCCTTCCTGCCTGCCTGGGGCTGCTGCGCACGACCCAGGCAAGCCTCCCCCCCAGCCCCGTC
>NW_015173818.1:87453-90660 GCF_001447785.1 Gekko japonicus
TGGACCAAGAAAAGGAAGGTTAAGCAGCAAGGTCAATAGACACAAGACAAAGATATTTGTGAGGCCTCTAAAGATGAGAGTCCTGTGTCTGGTGCCAAATGCACAGCTGCTGAATTAGTACATATTCCAATTTAGGTCCAAAAAGCACCTATGTGACTCTCTTAGTCAGAGCAGTTGAGGAAGGAACTATGATGCCCTCTGGGAGCAGGCCTGAAAAATTCTGATCCTGATCCCTGATGGGGAGAGGGAAGAGGAGCGGTATTTCCTCCACTACCAGAGGGAAAATCTGAGTTGCCCGCCTTGAGAGACACCCACGGCAGAGGGGCAGAAAGCCGGGGGGGGGGGGGCTGGGGCTGGAAACCATGCAGTGATCTGAAGCGTGCCGTACCAAGATGCTCGATGACAGGATGGATGCTGGAGCGGGAGGGGAGGGGAGGGGGGAGTGACCGGCTGAGTCCTCTTGTCCCCCGCAAGGTTTGCTACCAACGGTCCCTCTAAGCTGTGGAGTCTTGTGAGCAAAAATTGTACTTTGTGAGCTACCAGCATTAAAATTGTGAGTGAGCAATTTGGCAGCTGCCTAAATTAGTTTGCTCTGGAGCCCTCCTTCTCAAATTAAGACAAAAATGTGTGAGCTGGAGGCTAAAAAACTGAGCTAGCTCACACTCACTCAGCTTAGCGGGAACACTGTTTGCCACCCTTGGGTTTCTCCCTGGAGTGCTGATTGCGCTTCCGGACTGAGGTTGGTGCTTCCTGGGGCTGTTGGCCCCAAAAGATGGGTGGTGGGGAGCCCTGGCGCCTGAGCAGGGCTGCGTGAGTGGGGCAGAGCGTCTGCCCTGGGACCGTCAGGCTGACGTGGGTCTTCTGCTTCTCTTCCAGACTGTGACAAAAAACGACAGGAACACAGGTGAGTCGAGGGGGTGGGGGGCATTGGTGTGGGATTCCTGGGAAGGGGGGCAGAGAGAGAGAGAGAAAGAGCGTTTCAGGCAAATGCTTTCCCATGTTTATTTATTATTTATGAGAGCCAGTTTGGTGTCGTGGTTAAGTGTGCGGACTCTAAATCTGGGAGAACCGGGTTTGATTCCCCACTCCTCCACTCGCACTTGGCTGGATGACCTTCGGCAAGCCGTAGTTCTGACAAGAGCGGTCCTTGAAAAAGAGCAGTTTCTGTCAGAGCTCTCTCAGCCCCACCCACCTCCCAGGGTGTCTGTTGTAGGGAGGGGAGGGGAAAGGAGTTTGTGAGCCGCTCTGGGACACCTGGAGGGGGAGGGGGAGGGAAAGGAGATTGTAAGTCGCTCTGGGACACCTTTGGGTAGTGAAGGGCCAGGTATAAATCCAAACTCTTCTTCTCTTATTTATTTATTTACTTATTAGATTTTTACCCCACCCTCTCAGCAAGGCCGGCTCAGGGCGGCTGACACAAGCGCTATAAAACAGTGCAACGTAATAATACACCATACAGTAGAAAATCCATTACGACATACATTTTAAAGTATAAATATAACAACATACTAAAGTGCTAGTATTGAATTCCTTGGCGTACAGTCAGCTCTTTAGTCTTCTTCAAATGTCCAAGGTGATTGGGTCGAGTTGTGATTGGGGGACCCAGCGGGCCAGGCTCGCCCTGTCAGGTGTCAGTGGTGGTGGCGACTCCAAAGGCCTGGCGGAAGAGCTCTGTTTTACAGGCCCTGCGGAACTGTGGGCAGGTTCAAGGTCCAGCTCTCCGGAACGAGTGCATGTGCCATTCCGGTTGTTCCTGCTCGGCAGGCATTGCTGGAGATTCCCCCGGGGCTGCGGATGCCGGCCTGCCACAGGTGTCAGCCCTGCGGGTCCCAGATCTGTGTCAGCCAAGGACCTTCCTTGAATGTTCACTGTGAAAAAATTGATTCTATTCCAATTACAACCCACAATCTTGCTTCTCCTTTTGCTCCTTTATTTTACATCGTGGAATGGAATCAATTTTTTCACAGTGAACATTGGTGGGGTGCAACCTTTGGTTAGCCACTGTGGTCCATTTGTGGTCCTTCAGGCTAACCAGCTCTCCCAGCAAGCAGGAGATCACAAAAGATCCTTGGTATTGGATGCTGGTGCCAGTCGACAAATGCCCAGCTAGTTTACAGCTGTAGCCTGGGGGCACAACACGGGTTTGGCATGCAGGAGGTCCCAAGCTCAACCCCTGGCATCTCCAGGACCTCTAAAGAATTGGTGCCGGTCAGAGCAGCCAGTCCCGGGGTAGGTGGACCAAGATCGGGTTTGTATGTTCACGGTTTCTCCAGTTATGGGCCACAGAAGAGGCAGGAATGGCATAAGCTGCATGGTCAGATTGCTTTCTAAGTGGTGGGTTGGGAAGGAGATCTTTGTGGAGCGGGAGGGAGACTGGAGCCCAGGCGGACTGTGGCAGGTGTGAACACGTGAAGCCACCTCCTACTGAATCAGACCCTCAGTCCATCAAGGTCAGCCTTGTCTACTCAGACTGGCAGCCGCTCTCTAGGGTCAGTCACATCCCCTACTGCCTGGTCCTTACTGGAGATGCCGGGGATTGAGCCTGGGACCTTCTGCACGTCAAGCAGATTCTCTGCCACTGAGCCACGCGGAAGGGACCCACAGATATAAATCCAAATAAATAAAAAAAGTAGGTTTGCAGGAAGTTACTCCTCACAAGACCAAGGCTGTTGTAGAGCTCAGAGCTGTTTTAACGTGCCTTCCAGTGAATATATGGAAGTGTCAGGCCGTCGGTATCTCTAGCTTCTGTGTGGGCACACTGTGTGTTTCCAGCCCTCGGGTCTCTGGTTCTCTCCCTCACATACCGATTTGCTGTCTTGCGCAGAGGGCAAAGGTCACAAGGAGAAGCTGGAACTGGTGGCCGCCTTCTCCTTCTTCGGCAATGTCATGTCCATGGCCAGCGTGCAGCTGGCGGGAGCCAAGAGAGACGCCCTCCTACTCAGCTTCAAGGATGCGAAGGTAAGATGGCAGCACAGGGAAGGTTTCTGTGGCAGTTGCTCGGGGCAGACATGAGTGGGATGGAGCAGTCATGCTGAGTCCAAAAATACTGTATTCGTTCTAGGAGACTGCAGTCCAGTTTATTGCACTGACTTGCATGGTATAATCCACCTTGAGTCGCATGAACACATGAAGCTGCCTTATACCCCTCTTGGTCCATCAAAGTCAGTGCCAGCGGCTCTCCAAGGTCTCAGGCAGAGGTCTTCCACA
>NW_015173818.1:90777-93055 GCF_001447785.1 Gekko japonicus
CACAGCCCCTCTTTACAGCTCTCCAGGGTCTCAGGCAGAGGTCTTCCACATCATCTGCTGCCTGGTCCTTTCAACTGGAGATGCTGGGGATTGAACCTGGGACCTTCTGCATGCCAAGCAGAGGCTGTTCCACTGAGCCACAGCCCCTCTTTACAGCTCTCCAGGGTCTCAGGCAGAGGTCATTCAAATCACCCCCTGCTGGTCCTTTTTAAGTGGAGATGCCGGGGACTGAACCTGGGACCTTCTGCATGCCAAGCAGAGGCTCTGCCACTGAGCCACAGCCCCTCTTTACAGCTCTCCAGGGTCTCAGGCAGAGGTCATTCAAATCACCCCCTGCCTGGTCCTTTTAACTGGAGATGCTGGGGATTGAACCCAGGACCTTCTGCACACCAAGCCGAGGCTCTTCCACTCTGCCACAGCCCCTCTTTACAGTTCTCCAATTTCTCAGGCAGAGGTCTTCCACATCACCTGCTGCCTTTTTGGTCCTTTCAACTGGAGATGCTGGGGATTGAACCTGGGACCTTCTGCATGCCAAGCAGAGGCTGTTCCACTGAGCCACGGCCCCTCCCCCGAGTTTCACTGAGAAAGGCAGACTTTCAATTAGTAGTAATAAGAATACCCTGGCCTGGATGGTCCAGCATGGCCCAGTGTCCTCAGATCTCGGAAGCGAAACAGGGTCAGCGCTTGGATGGGAGACCGTCAAGGAAGTCCAGGGTTGGTACTCAGAGGCAGGCAGTGGCAAACCCCCCTCTCTTTGCCCTGACCTGGATGGCCCAGGGTTTAATCTCATCAGATCTCGGAAGCCAAGCAGAGACAGCCCTGGTGAGTACTTGGATGGGAGACCACCAAGGAAGTCCAGGGTTGCTATGGTAATAAGAATACCCTGGCCTGGATGGTCCAGCATGGCCCAGTGTCCTCAGATCTCGGAAGCGAAACAGGGTCAGCGCTTGGATGGGAGACCGTCAAGGAAGTCCAGGGTTGGTACTCAGAGGCAGGCAGTGGCCAACCCCCCTCTCTTTGCCCTGACCTGGGTGGCCCAGGGTTTAATCTCCTCAGATCTCGGAAGCCAAGCAGAGACAGCCCTGGTGAGTTACTTGGATGGGAGACCACCAAGGAAGTCCAGGGTTGCTATGCAGGGGCAGGCCATGGCAAACCACCACTGGATGTCTCTTTCCTTGAAAAGAAGACTGGATTTATACCCCGCCTTTCTCTCGCAGTCTCAGAGTGGCTTAGAAGAAGACGTAGAGGAGATTGGATTTATCCCCCGTCCTTCACTCGGAGTCTCAGAGCGGCTTACAATCCCCTTCCCCTCCCCACAACAGACACCCTGCGAGGTGGGGGGGGGCGCAGAGAGAGCTCTTTTGAGGGCTGCTCTTGAGAGAACATCTCTGAGAGAACTGGTGACTCACCCAAGGTCACGCCAGCAGCTGCATGTGGAGGTGTGGGGAATCAAACCCGGTACTCCCAGATTAGAATCCATCACTCAATCACTACACCAAACTGGCTCCTATAGGACTGCCATCAGTCAGTTGCGACTTGTTGTCACTTTCCACCCCCCCAATAATAACAACAGGGGTGGAGGGAAGCTGTGGAGGGCCTTGGTGGGTGGTCCGCAGAGCTTTCCCCAGAGATCCCTCTCACTGTATCGGTATTTGGCCTTCCTGAGAGATATTTTTGGTTAGTTTGTTTTCAGCAGAACACATTCTTGACTTCTTAGGCGGAATGAAAGCTAACCTCCTTCTCAGTAATCTTTGCAAAACCCACAGTGCGGAGAGATTAAGAGAGTATAAATTACCTGCACAGTGTTCAGTATGCGTTTTTGCAAGACAAATATAGTTGCATCCAAGGGTTGGAGGAACACCATAGTGGGAGCCGGCGGATGTGGCAGGGTTGGCTGCCCGGGTTCCTAGGGTGGGGTTGAGTAACTGTTTTGGAGTGGGGGCCGTAGCTGGGTCGCCGCCTACTCTTGAGGGCTCTTCTTAAATTGGGTGTGGGGCACTACTCAGGGCCCATGTCCCACTGATTGTCGGCCGTCCCTCTGCCACCCTTGCACAACACCATCTGGTTCCAATCCGTGGCTGTTCTTGAATGCCAATATCACAGTCCCTTTCTTGTCCGGCTGGGTTGGTGCCTCTCCACAAGCCAAGGAAGCCACTTATTGGGTCATTGTGACCTGCCTACAACAAGGTCTCTGGGCAGCAGCTGAAATTTTACGGAGAAGGCAAAGGGCCATCGCTTTTATTGGCATGCTTCGGCTCGGTACTGGATAGCTTAAAAG
>NW_015173819.1:0-460 GCF_001447785.1 Gekko japonicus
AATCTAGAGCTGGCAACCCTAGGAACTGATCTCTTCAGTGTGGAGAACCATTGCAATCCTGGGAGATCTCCAGGCCCTACCTGGAGGTTGGCAACTGAGACACCGTACCCTAGCCTCCCCTCAAGGGTTAATGTGAGCAGTAACAGGCCTAGTCCATCCTGCAGGTGGTACTAATTGGTCTCTTGGCCTACAGAGTTCTTATCACCTTCAAGGCCAGAGATGGTAGCTTCTCAAAGAACCTGCCAGCTGGCTGATGGGAGGGGGAGAACTGGGGTGGGTGGGTGATGAGGTAACCTTCTACAGCAGGGGTGTCAAACATTCGGCCTGGGGGCTGGATCAGGCCCCCAGGGGGCTTCCATCAGGCCCACAGTGGAACTGGCCATCTCCTGCTTCCAGTTCTGCTGCTGCTGCATCATAGCTTGCTTCACCACTCTCTTAATCACTCAGCCATTTCATGTTT
>NW_015173819.1:769-11103 GCF_001447785.1 Gekko japonicus
GGGCATGCGCGCACTTTGGTGTCTGGAAAACAAAACACCCGTTTGCCACGCCGCTGGATTGTGGTGTGCTCGGCACCTCCCCCCTACCACGGGACCTCCACGGTATGTCTGCTGGCGGAACCACACGTTATTTTGCCCTGGGGCAAACAGCCACGCCTCCCCCCCACGATATCCGGCCCGTGTGACCGGGGCCAAAATTGAGCTAGTTTTCTTATTTTCTTGCTGCATGATTTTAGAGTAATGTGTCGGCTAGAGTGTTGTTGTCATCGCCGTTGTGGTCATTGTCTTTTAGGCTGCCCTTCCCTGTGGGCAGGGCTCAGGGCGGCTTACAACTGGATAGGAACAATAAATAATTCAGATTAAGTTAAAACCATGATAAAACACCATACAAATCAGTAAATAAAAGATAGTCTGTAGATGGCAAAAAATTCAGGGGAGAAAAATTCAGCTTCCCCGTAGCCTCCCAAGGAGGTAGGTGAGGGTAGATGTGAGAGTGCCAAATTCATTGCTGTCCTCAACCAAAACCTTGGCAGAACATCTCTGCCTTACAAGCCCTGTGGAAAGGTAATAGATCCCATAGGGCAGGGATATTCTCTGGAAGAGAGTTCCACTAGGTGGGAGCCAGGAAATAAAGAATAAACTTTCTTGTTGACAGAAGTTGAAATAAACTCTATGAAATCTTTTCTAAAATTAAACATCGGTCTGGTTACTTGTGTGCAAATGCCCTGAGGACCCACGGGGTTTCGACTTGACAGTCACCCTGAAGGAGACTCATGCCTGCCACCCTGAGTGGGATAAACATGTGCTTGGTAGCCAGTGAAACTGAGGAAAGGTGAAGCAGAAGCAGCAAATGGAAGTCTGGCTGCTAATTGTAAATTGATAAATTGTAAAAGAATGCAAAGGGTGGATGATGGGACAGAGGGAAGGGAAGCCGGCCAATAACGTGCCTTGCCCCAGAGTTCAAAAATCCTAGGTATGCCAAGGTCTCCTGGTTGTGCACTTCCGATCTGGCTCTGGCCCACCCTCTGCCACAAGTTCTGTGAGTTACAACCCCCAAAATGCTGGCTGCTGGAAATCCACCAATCAGACAGTTCTTAGAAGAGGTACTGGCAGGCTTCTTTGTTCGTCGACTCTCCTCCCAACTCAAAAACTTTCTGCTTCGCCCTGCCGACTCCAGGCGCCGAAAGGCATGGATCCTCCTGAGAGCCCCGTGCAAGGCCTCCAGAAAGCCGCCGTTTGTTCCATCTGCCTCGAATTTTTCAGGGAACCCGTCCCAATTTGCAGGTATTTAGCTACTGGCAACATCTAGAGAGCCAGTTTGGTGTAATGGTTAGGACTGCAGACTCTAATCTGGGAGAACTGGATTTGATTCCCCTCTCTTCCACATGCAGCTGCTGGTGTGACCTTGGGTCAGTTACAAGTTCTTTCAGAGATGTTCTCTCAATGGCATTTCTCAAGAGAGCTCTCTCAGCCCCACCTACCTCACAGGTTGTCTGTTGTGGGGAGGGGAGGGGAGGGGAGGGGAAAGGAGATTGTAAGGCACTCTGAGGCTCCTTCAGGTAGTGAAGAGCAGGGTATAAATCCAATCTCCTCCTCCTCCTCCTGCAATTGCTGACCAGTTTGGTGTCGTGGGGAGCCAGTTTGGTGTAGTGGTTAAGTGCGTGGACTCTAATCTGGGAGAACCGGGTTTGATTCCCTACTGTTCCACTTGCACCTGCTGGATGACCTTGGGCAAACCGTAGTTCTAATAAGAGCTGTTCTTGAAAAAGAGCAGTTTCTGTCAAGAGCTCTCTCAGCCCCACATACCTCACAGGGTGTCTGTTGTGGGGAGGGGAGGGGAAAGGAGTTTGTAAGCCTCTCTGAGACTCCTTTGGGTAGTGAAGGGTGGGGTATAAATCCAATCTCTTCTCGTCTTCTTTTCAACAAGCAGCTGATTGGACTGAAGTTATTCTTCAAGAACTGAAAAATCACAGACTGTAGACTGGTTAGCCTTCCTGCACAGGAAAGGTGCTCCAGTCCCTTAAGCATTTTGGTTACTCCCTTCTAACATAAGAACATAAGAGACACCAATGTTGGATCAGGCCAAAGGCCCATCCAGTCCAACACTCTGTATCACACAGTGGCCAGAAATACCAGTGCCATCAGGAGGACCACCAGTGGGGCCTTCTGCATGATGGGATCCATGTTATACTTGTATTTTTTTATATATTTCCTTCATTAAGTTTTTAATATTGGCCCCCTTTCTTGCATTTGACTAACCTTTGTCAGGTTCTGGATTCTAAATTTTAGGTTCAGTCCCGTCCCCCCCCCCTTTTGTCACAGATTACACAGGGAAGCCATTGAAATTCACAAACATAAATACAATTTAAACAGGAAAGAAGAGGGTTTAGAAATAAATAGGGCATGGTTTTCTGTCCTGAAAAACACAAAAGGCTCTACATCTGACAATAGCACTACAGATAAGATTAGAATTTCAACAGCCAATCCACATACAAAAGAACCTCCTCAGGAAAGCTCCTGCATTAGCATGTTCATAGCCTGGGGAACTCCTACAAGACAATGACTCAGCCCTAACCCACTTTCTGGAGTAGATATAAATTACCTTCCTACCGTTTTTCTTCTCACCTTGACATAGAGAGTACTCCATCTTTCTGTTATACCTCTGAGGATGCCAGTCACAGCTACTGGCGAAATGTCAGGTTCTACAATGCCAAGACTATGGCCACACAACCCGAAAAATCTACAGCAACTAAAGAACAATGCCTAGTTTATCGCTCCAGAGACATGGACTGGTTGGTGCCAGCGCCGAGGGTCAGGAGTTTGGGAGTGCTCCTGGATGTCGCCTTAACAATGGAGGTCCAGGTAGCAGCCACTGCCAAGGCAGCCTTTTACCTTCTACGGCTGATTAGGCAGTTGGTTCCCTTCTTCGAACGCAATGACCTGGCAACAGTGATCCATGTTATGGTCACCTCGAGACTGGACTACTGTAATGCTCTCTACATGGGGCTGCCCTTGTCCCAAATCTGGAAGCTGCAGCTGGTGCAGAATGCAGCAGCCAGGCTGTTGATGGGTCTCTGTATACGAAAACACAACCGGCCTGTGCTGAAGGCATTGCACTGGCTGCCAATAGCTTACCGGATTTGCTTCAAGGTGCTGGTTTTGACCTTTAAAGCCCTATATGGTCGAGGGCCAGCCTACCTGAAGGACCACCTTTCCCCTTATGTCCCCCAGAGAGCACTGAGGTCAGGGCTGCAAAATCACCTGACTCTCCCTGGTCTGAAAGATGCCAGATTAGCCGCAACCAGGGCCAGGGCGGCTTCTCAGTGGCAGCTCCACACTGGTGGAATGAGCTCCCGGAAGACATTAGGTCCCTGTGGGACCTTTTAGTTTCGCAGGGCCTGTAAAACAGAGCTCTTCCACCAGGCCTTCGATTAGGAGCCGCCACTGAGGAATGAGCCATTAAAAACTGAACTGTTATGGCCCTCATGCTACTGGCACTAAGAACAACCTTGGATACTGGCTTACCTACACTGGACCATCATACAGCAATCGCCATCTGCACTTTGTACATATATTTATTTATTTATCTCATTGGTACCCCGCCCTCCCCGCAAAGCAGGCTCAGGGCGGCTCACAGTCAATGCATAAATACAATTAAAACAACATACTGTTTGCTTATGTGAATTTTATAGTATTGCACTTATCCGTGTTTTATTGTATTTTAACCTGTCTGCCTCTGCAGGAAAGGTGGGATATAAATTGAAAATAATAAATAAATAGATAACCCGTTTCCTGAGGTAAGGATGTCCTGCTAAGTGTGAATTATCCAGAATTCCTTTGCCCCCTAGTTGTTATCTTGTCTTCCTCCTTCGCACCACCCTCCTACGAGAGACTGAGGGGTTTGCAGACAGGGAAACCACTTTTCTTCAATCCCCCTCCCTCGTGTTTGGGGCCACCTTCTTTCCTCTCTGATTTGGCCATCAAGTAGGCTGGGCCTGCTCAGAGGGTTTTCTCTGATTTGGCTTCCACTCTCCAACGTGCGGGGTTTTTGGGGGGGGGGGGGGGACAGCCATACGACACCATCTTCTAATTGTCCACTTTCCAGGCTTTCATCATCCTCACTACATCCTTTCTCAGATCTGATTTTGGTACCATCTTTCCAGGAAGAACACAGTCCACATACTTCAGCGAGTGCTCTGGATGGGAAGATGTACATTTTATTATTATTAACCTCCCTTATAGCTTGCCATTCTCACTGAGAATTAAGGTGGATTACAAGGTATGAAGAGGCAATTTGTCACACAGTAAAGAACCCTAAAATGGCACAGCAGAAATAGGGTGGCAAAACTGGAAAAAATAACACAAACAAAAAGTGGTCTAAGGTTGCCCTGACCTGGATAGCCCAGGCAAGCCAGATCTCATCCGATCTTGGAAGCGAAGCAGGGTTGACCAGGGCAAATATTTGGATGGGAGACCTCCTTGGAATACCAGAGGTAGGAGGTGGGGGCAGGGTTTATTAAATCACCTCTCTGAATATCACCCAAGCCCCCAGTAGTGGTCAGTCACCAGAGGTCACAATGACTTCCAGGAGAACACACACACGTACACGAAAAGTACAAAAAAACCCATGGTCTAAGGCCAACCCACTCCCCCCAAATGTCTAAGGCATGACATAATGAAATAAAGGAAGTTAAAAATGTAGAGGAGATTGTAGTGCCAAAGGAGGTGATACATATAGAAAACAGTACCATAGACTACAGTAACATCCCTTATTGAAGCGATCGCCTGAGATGGTCCACTACCTCTAATCCCATTGTAAAAACACCCTCCTGAACATTTGTTTCACATATTCTGCAAAATGATAGCAGTGTGGGCCGTCCTCCTGACCACCTCTGAGAGGCCATTCCACGAGGCGGGAGCCACCACAGAGAGTGCCCACCAAAGGTTCTGCCCATATCTGCACCATCTTCCTTGCCTCGGCCCCCAGCAGCCTCTACTTTCAGGCTTTAAAAAAAATGGTAATTGCTGATCTATTATATTGCAGTGAAATTACAGCTCACTATGGCCATGATCTACTATCTCCTTCAAATCCCCAGCTTTCATTTTTTTAACCAAAAAAGCAGCCTTGCCCTTTTCATTGTGGAGATACAATTAATTTTTTATAACATGTGATGAAAGCTGCAAATGCAGAAGAGCTGGTAGTTGTGGCAGAAACAAGATTTTCAGCAAAATTAGTAGAATGGCACCTAACTCATTCACTCTGTTAGCCAAATGGGCTCTTGCCTGGTGTGTATCTTGCCAATAATACACACAAGGGACTTCGGTCAGCGAATGAAGCAAGCTTTATTTGAATAAAGGGAAACTCATGCCTATAGGCAATGAAGTCTCAAAGTTTCTGCATTACAGCCAAGTTTATATAGCGTCTTACTCACACAGCCCTTGTCACCTGTACATGCATTACTTATCTTTCTGTTACAGTTCAGTTACATTCCACAATGTACAGTGTATTTTTAAAGACAGGGATTATTTGGTTTATTCCTGCTCATTCTTATTTTGTTTATTCAACCCTTTGATCTTGGAGCTACATACATTTCTTGTGACAGGGGCATACTGCCTACTGTATGGTTGCTAATTAATTACTTGATTGTTTATTCATCTGTGTGATTACTTAATTATTTAATCTTCTTTGGCCTTGTGCCACATTAACTTGCATTGAATGAGTGTCAGAGAGAAACCTCTTTGCAGCCATCTGGTTATCAGATTGTCAATCAAGGGCATTTAATCCCCCTCCCTCTTTCCAAACTGAAATAAAATAGTATTTCAGTTCTGGACCTGGGTCCCTGAAGGCAGTCCTTTCCCAAATCAAAGTTCTTCCTGTTGTGCTGTCCTGCTGGTTTCATATCATACTGGTGTGTCGCTCCAGATCTTCTCACATGACACACTATATCCTTAAAAATCTTCCCATTCTTGCACATTCTTGACCAAAGTAGGCTCTGCCCGGAGAACTTCTGCCTGCCCAGGTCTACTTCCACCTTGTGAAAGGCGGAGCATGTGCCGACGCATTAATTGCTTCTGAGAAAACCTGGAACCTGGACAACCATTTGGACGCATCTCTGCAAGAAAACAGAAAAGGCCTTGAGAGCCAGTTTGGTGTAGTGGTTAAGTGCGTGGACTCTAATCTGGGAGAACCGGGGTTGATTCCCCACTCCTCCACATGCAGTTGCTGGTGTGACCTTGGGCCAATCACAAGTTCTCTCAGAGCTGCTCTCAAGGGCAGCTCTTGAAAGAGCTGTCTCATCCCCACCTACCTCACAGGGGAGAGGAAGAAAAGAAGACTGTAAGTCGCTTTGAGACTCTGAGTGAAGGGCGGGGTATAAATCCAATCTCTTCTTCTAGTTTTTTTCTTCTGTAGAGCTGCTCACAAAGTATTATCTAATGGTAACGTGAGTGTAGGGAGGTGGCAGTGTGTTAGGCTACAGCAATATGGAAATTGTATTTAGTAAGTGACATATTGCTGTAGCCTAAAATCCCAGCCTTAGGTGTATATGTCAATTACCAATTTAGTGGGGAAAAATTGAAAAAGCCTGGGCCATGTGGTGGGGGACTATCAAGTGAATTGTAGGAAAGATGAAGCTATAGGATGCAGCTATAGGACTTCCACAGAGAAGCCTTGTTATATGGAAGCAACTTAAGAAGAGAGCTCAAAATGCATTCACAGTGCTGGGAATCTTTTTTATGTATGATGGTATATAGACTTTAGAATGTCAGTTTTCCAAAGATTCTCTGGGAAGATGATTCCATGCCAGGAAACTCAATTATGTTCATTACGAAACTTACTTCTGATTCTATTATCGTTTAATTCAGGAGCTGTACTCTGTTGTCTGTCATATTGCTTCAGCTCAGATGTGAAAGTTTCTGGAGAGGGAGAAAAACTATGAGATTTGATGTCTTTTATGCATGTCAAAATTTATCTAACTATGCATCTAAATACAGATTGAATACAGTGGCTGTAACATCAGGCTGCTGAACAATGGTACATGCTCAATTCATTGGCTGGTTGCTTCATAGTCCATTGTCTATGTAATCCCTACACTTTCCCACAGGACAGGGAACCACCTGAAACTCCCAGCTCAGTACCTTTGAAATTCGTCAGTGTCACTTTTAGAGCAGCGGTCTTTTGAGAAAATGTAGCAAGTTTTCGTGTAAGACTGGAAGTGTTCACAGGCCTCTGGAAATTCCTGGACCTAGAGGTTAAAAGTTTTGAATGTAATTCTCATTTGTATTTATAATCCAACACTGATTCAAAAAAGGTAGATGCCAGTGGAAAACATATCCAAGTGACCCTTCCCATCTCATTGTTCACCTCCCTTTCCTCTCCATTCTGCCCAATTCCACCTCCTAGAAGCTGCCATCTCCCCCTCATTCTTCTCCTTCTCTGACCTCCTGTGCCATACCATGACTAATGAGTGCAATCCTGTTCCCCCTACCTCTACGTTGTGTGCACAGTGAGGACAGAACCCTCTTTCTCCTAGCGCTGTTGTGCCACAGAGGAGCCTTTCCACACTCCTCCTTGGACCCCAAGTTCTGTTTCACTCCACTTTTGCTTACAGTGGCCTCCGATGCATGGCAGGCTGCCATGGAAGAGCTTCTGCTTCAGGCAGAATGCTTGGCTGCAGTGGAGCCCAATGTCAGGCAGCAACAGGGCAGGAGTAGGGTTCTTCTTGGTGGCTGTGTGGGAGCCACCCCACAACCTGTTCTCCATACACACGCAAATACCAAGGCAGCATATCTGGAATAGCCCCCCTTCTCCTTATTTGGGTCAAGGTGCTTCTTTTCCCCTTTGAACCTCCTGCTTTCCTCTTTCCTGACTTTCTTTTCCTTACAGCCAACATGGCATAGTGGTTGGAGAACCAGGTTTGAATCCCTTCTCCTCCTCCACATGAAGCCTGCTGGGTGACCTTGAGCCAGTCACAGCTCTCTCAGAACTCTCTCAGTCCTACCTGCCTCACAAGGGGCCAGCTTTTGAGAGAAGAAAGGAATGCAATTGTAAGCCTCTGAGACTCCTTCAGTTAGAGAAAAGCAGGGTATAAAACCAACTCTTCTTCCTGAACACGATTACCTCCCAATTGTGCTATTCTCCTTTTCTATTCTTACTCAGACTCTTCTACCCGTCTTGCACGCGGAATGTTAACCTGAAGAACAGCGTTCCTCTGCAGTGGCTAGCATCTGACTGGTGCAAAATAACTTTGAAATTCAAGGGAAGATGGGAGAACCGTGTACACCCCTGAGCTCTTTACTTACTTTCTTCTTAAATGTGATAAATAAGAAAACACAACAGTCCAGCATCCCAGAGATCAAAACCAGAATAGGAGACAGATCATAAGAGGGAACTGGGCTAGCCCACACAGGATGGAAACACTCTGAAATAATTCATTGGCTAAAACCAAAGCAATTAATTGACTAAAACCTGGGCTATAATCCAAAAGCTAACAGGGAAGTGATGTAGCCAGGTGGGGCCAGAAGGTGTACTTCCCCAGCAGCCAGAGAACTGACTCATGTCATCTAAGAGTTTTTTAAGGAAAAGAAACAAGCTTTTAAATATAAAGAAGTTTGTTTTTAGAATAAGTAAATATGTGGTTTTGAAAAAGAAATGGCAGCTAATGCCTCCACCCTTTCCATTCGCAGTGCTGTAAATTCCAGTCATTCCACTTGCCTAGTTCTGCTAATGTTTGAAAATCACTTTAGTTGCCCTTAAACAAAAACTGACTGAGAGCGACAGGTTGCTCAGAGGGGCAAAGTCAGTTATTTCAGAGAAAATGTTTGTTCTGTGTAGGTAAAAGCTTCTGAACTGCTCTTGCTCAACTTCTGCATTCCTGACACAAGCAATTTTTAAACATTCAGAACACACATTATGCATAGTGAGCAGGTATGAAGAAATCACTCATCTCCCATTTCTTTCTTTCAATCTTCAGTTGAAAACAGGAGAGGAAATCTGGCAAAATCCATTGCCCACTGCATCTGCCTTTACTTTGTCTCATATTAAGGCTGCTTCTGCACATGACTTACTTCAGCACAGAGGATCTAAACTCCGACCCTTACTCCCAAATATCCACCATTCATTTGCTGTCAATTCCGGGTAGGGTGTAGCTGAAGGAGCCACGTACCTGCTCAAGGTGCTTTTAATATCCTAGAAAGAAAGAAAGGGGTGGAGGAAAAATAGTTACTGTAATTATTGATCAGTCAACAATAATAAAGGTTCTTAGGGCTACTCTTGACATGTTTTAAAATCTATGTAATAGGTAAAGTTATTAATAACGCACGTTTCCTCCTAAAAGCCCAAGGTACCTAACGATAGTTCATTATGAGCATCTTCCACAAAACTTATCACATCACCAGCATATGTACAAAAATCTCACAAGAATGCCCTTTGAGACAGAAATATCTTCAGGCCCAACTAGATATCACAGCATCCACAGGTCTGATCTACAGACACCGATGCAATTTTAGAGCTGAACTTGGGCCATTTAAAAATGTCGGGAGGGCCTGATGGTCTGCAATGCATCAGGAACAGGCAATCTTGTCCCCTCCCACCTTCTCAAGTGCTGAAACACGGCTGGTGGGGGGGCAAAAACACTTGGTTCTACAGCTCCAGTGACAAAGAAGCCAGGGCATTAATCTCTCCACGTCCCTAATACAGTAAGGAGACTTTCCACAAACAAATCCACCTAAATAGACAATTTATAAAAAGGTGGATTTAAAAAGACAATTATGAAGGTAGAATGCCAGCAGGGGGTTGGGGGCTATCCAGTGTATTGCACTGAGTGTAACGTGTATGACTCTGGATGGAAGTCATGGGTGTGTGCTTGGTGCAAGAAGCTCCTGGTTCTCAAGAACCAAGTTTGTACCCTCAAGGCCAAGGTGGCGGACCTACAGAAGCAGAGACAGTCAGTTAGGTACATAGATAAGACTCTTGGGGACTTGTTAGATGTGTCCCATTCTGAGAATGGCAGTCCCATCGCTGTCAAAGAGCACGAGGGTCAAGGGGAAACAGGACACCATGTTGATGAAAGGGGAAATGTTCCCTCAGAAGGGACCCCTTCTATAGTTGGTGAACAAGTATCCTTTTGCACCAAGGAATCATCCCTGGGTAGGGAGGGAGGGAGGCTCTTGATAGTTGATGATTCAATCCTTAGACATGTAGATAGATGGGTGGTGAACTTGCATACTGACTGCCTGGTGTGAAGGTAGCAGACATTAAGCACGGTCTAGGTAGGCTGGTAGACAGTGCTGGGAAGGAGCCAGTGGTCATGACATGTTGGTACCAATGATGTAGG
>NW_015173819.1:11210-16906 GCF_001447785.1 Gekko japonicus
GCTGCAAGGCACTGGGATGCTTTTTGGAACAAGCAGGACCTATACAAAAGAGATGGCCTCTACTTGTCCCAAGAAGGAACTAGGTTGCTGGCACTTAAAATCAAAAAGGTGGCAGAGCAGTTTTTAAACTAAATCTTGGGGAAAAGCCAACCGAAGATGAAATGTCTCTGGTTTGGGATGGCTCATCTCAAAGAGATGAAGCGGTAGCTGTTATCGTTCTACAGGGAAATGGATTAGGGCTGACCACAGAGAGGTTGACAAGCAATATTGACTTCCTAGCAAGGTCTAAAGGCCACAGAAAGAAGGCTGCAGGCCTAACGTGTGTAAAATTATAGATGTTTTTACACAAATGCTAGAAGCGTCTGAGGTAAAATGAGGAAAGGTTAAGGCGCTTAGGGCTCTTTAGCTCGGAGAAAAGACGACTGAGGGGTGACATGATTGAGGTTTATAATATTATGCATGGGAAAGAGCAGGTAGAGAAAGAGGTACTTTTCTCCCTTTCTCACAATACAAGAACTCGTGGGCACTCCATGAAATTGCTGAGTGGTCGGGTTAGAACAGATAAAAGGAAGTACTTCTTCACCCAGAGGACCTCCTGATGGCACTGGTATTTCTGGCCACTGTGTGATACAGAGTGTTGGACTGGATGGGCCTTTGGCCTGATCCAACATTGGCATCTCTTATGTTCTATTATGTAATGGGGAAGCTTGAATGCTTAGTGTCAGAGGAGAACAGACACTGCGGGCATTTCAGAAACTTGGTGGGATGAGGAAAATCAGTGGGATTGGGAGGGAAGGATCGGAGGTGGAGTAGCTCTGTATGTTAGTGTATGCAGTCCAGTAAAATTGAGAATGTAAGAGAGGCAGATTCACTTACAGAAATGTTATGGGTGGAAATAATGTGCCCAAAAGAAAATTGACCTCTGGGAGTTTGTTATTGCCCACCAGATCAAAGGTTAGGGGATGATTTAAAACTAGCAAAAGAATTAAGGAAAGCAGCTAGATGAAATCACTGTGCCATAAAAGGCGATTAACTACCCACACATTGACTGGGTCAATATGTGTTCAAGACAGGAGAAAGAAAATTGGGTTTCTAGATACTCTCAATTACTGTGCCATGAAGTAGATGGCCACAGAACCCTGCCAGGGCAGGGGCGATCCTGGACTTGGTCCTAAGTAATGCCCAAGACCTGGTGAGAGACATAAATGGGACAGCACCAGTTGGGAACAGTGACCATAATGTTATTAAATTCAACATTTATGTAAATAGGGAGTTGCCCAAAAAGACTAACACAACCACTTTTAACTTTAGAAGGGATAACTTCCCTCAAATGAGGGGGCTTGTGAAGAATAAAATGAAAGGAAAGGTAAGGAGGGTCAAATCCCTTTGGGAAGCTTGGAGACTATTTAAAACTACAATCCTGGAAGCTCAGATAAAATGTACACCACAGGTTAGGAAAGGTACAAATAGGTATTACAAAAAGGACTGCATGGTTAACGAACAAAGTAATGGAAGCAGTAAAAGGTAAGAAGGATTCCTTTAAACCAGGGGTGTCAAACATATGGCCCGGGGGCCAGATCAAGCCCCCGGAGGGCTTCTATCAGGCCCGCAGTGGAACTGGCTGTCTTCTGCTGCTTCTTCCAGTTCTGCTTCTTCTGCATCGTCGTAGGTTTGCAGCTGACAGATACACGCCTGAACAGCAAACTCAAGATTGCAGCAGCACAGACATTTTTAATGCGATAATTCAGAGCAAGAAATGTCAGTTCTCAGACAGTGTTAAATAAACAAAGTATTGCAAGAGTGCTAATGTTTTAAGCATGTTTTTATTTTAAGTAAAAAAAATCTTTGTGTTTGTGTCTTTTATAAACTTTATATCTCCACTACCTGGCATTACATTTTATGACACTCATGGCCTGGCCCAACAAGGTTTCATTTATGTCAGATCCGGCCCTCATAACAAATGAGTTCGACACCCCGCTTTAAGCGGTAGAAAGCTAGTCCAAGTGAGGAGCACTGGCTGTGGCACCAGGGCTTGGTGCTGGGTCCGGTACTTTTTAACTTGTTCATTAATTATTTGGATTTGGGAGTGGCTAAGTTTGCGGATGGCCCTAAGTTGTTCAGGAAAAGGTGCAGAAAAGGGCAACCAAAATGATTAAGGGGATGGAACACTTTCCCTATGAAGAAAGGTCAAAGAGGTTAGGGCTCTTTAGCTTGGAGAAACCACAACTGAGGAGTGATAGGGTAGAGGTTTACAAAATTATGCATGGCTGGGATGGAGAAATTAGAGAAAGAAGTACTTTTCTCCCTTTCTCACAATACAAGAACTCATGGGCACTCAAATGAAATTAATAGGCAGTAAGTTTAGAGCAGATAAAAGGAAGTACTTCTTCGCCCAAAGACTAATTAGCACATGGAATTTGCTGGCAAAAGAAGTGGTGGCGGCTACAAGTATAGACAGCTTCAAGAGGGGATTAGATAAATATATGGAGCAGAGGTCCATCAGTGGCTATGAGCCAGAAGGTATAGATGGAACACTATGTCTGAGGCAGTGATGCTCTGCATTCTTGGTGCTTGGGAGGCAACAGTGAGAGGGCTTCTGGAGTTCTGGCCCTGCTGCTGGACCTCCTGATGGCACCTGGTTGTTGTTGTTTGGGGTGGGCACTATGTGACACAGAATGTTGGACTGGATGGGCCATTGGCCTGACCTAACATGGCTTTTCTTATGTTCTTAGAATTTGGAGTGTGGTAGTTCTGAGAGTGAAAGTCGGAGTGTAAGCTCTCTCAATCATGCCCCCAGGCCCCATTAGGACCCTGCCCATCATGAAGAAGGAGGAGTTGGATTTATACCCTGCCCTTCACTCAAAGTCAGAGTAGCTAACAATCTCCTTCCCCTCCCCCCAACAGACACCCTGTGAGGTAGATGGGGCTGAGGGAGCTGAGAGAACTGTGACTGACCCAAGGTCACCCAGCTGGCTGCATGAGGAGGAGTGAGAAATCAAACCCAGTTCTCCAGATTAGAGTCCACCGCTTTTAACTATTACATCAAACTGGCCAGACAATATGCAGGTATTCTTGTCATTAGTTATAATTATGCCCCAAAGTGCGCACAGAAAAAACGTAACAATTGATAATTCATACTGCATTTTCAAAAGCAGCCTTATTTTAGTCCCTTACTCCCATGCAAATCAAACAAACCAACAAAACTATATGAAACCTCTGCAATCTGTTGAGCCACAAACCTACATCATTACAGGTAGATGCTCATTTATTAATATTTATGAAAATACTGGAACCCCCCCCCTCCCAATTCCTCTTGGCTCAAGGCTGCATTTTTGTCTGGCATTTGGTCTTTCAAAAAGCAGCTTATGCTTGGTCTAAAAATCATACATTATATTAGATTCAGGAGCGTAACTGTGTTGGTCTGAAGCAGCAGAACAAAGTCTGAAAGCTTACGCCCTGAATAAAACTTCTTTGGTCTTAAAGGGGCCACTGGACTCAAACTTTGTCCTAGTCCTAATTGGAGTTAGAGTAAGAAAACAAAGGGGGCAAAAGGAATTCCTTAACCTTGCCTGTTTTTACTACACCTGCTTTTCTTTAATGTAATAATTTTATCTTTCTATTAAAAAGTTATTTGCTAAGGAACAACATTGAGAGCCTCTCAAATGTTAGTCCCCCCCCCAAATTAAATAAAAAGACAAAACAAAACAGCAAGCACTGCACCAAACAGCTGCAACCAACCACAGAGACAACACAGACAGGGGAGCAGATTAACAGACACACAATGAGCAGGGAGACAGTGGCTGGGAAAGAGGAATGGTCAGTGCATTGGGGAGTAGAAAGCCAAGGACCTGGGGGAGGGAGAGCCAGTGCAATACTTCCAGGGAACAGGGAGGATAGGGAAGTTGGAATGAAGAGGACTTGGGTGAAAGTATGGCACAGAAAGCTGGCTGCAAAGGGCTGGAGCCCACCACAACCTTCCATCTCACTCAGAAGACATTGCTAACATTTTACTACCAAAACAGTAAAAAAACAAGGAGGATGTAAATCCATGTCTACAAAACCACATGAGAAATTCTGAGATTTGGTCCTAGATTCTCCATCATTTAGCAGCCAATTTCTAAGTTTTCACCTGCAGGAATTCATTGTCTGACTGCTGGCATATCTTCTCCATGTCTCTAACCAGAGTACTCAGACGATCAGCATTCTCGGCCTTGGACTTCTGTTCATCCTCCACCTCCTTCTGCAGCTCTTTCAGCTGGTCCAGAAAGAGACTCTTCTGCTCCTGCTCGAACTGGTGTAGTTGGTCGAATTCCTTCACAACCACATCTCTTTCCCGTTTCAATTTTTTCCTGATACCAAAAAACGGACAGACCATAGAAAGATCAATGGTAAGCAAAATGGTGAGGTCTCACCTGATGGAGACACAAGTCCATAAGAAAAGCCAACATTTCGTTGTGCTCCAATCTTTTTCCTTTCAAAATGTGGCCCCTATAAAGAAAATGGGTTGCTGACCAAGGCTCTGTCCTTACATGTTTGCCCTCCTCCAGGTAAGCATTCCTTCCCCACCCCCTTAAAGGCCCACCTACTGTGTCCCAAAATACAAACAAAATTTAACCACTTAGGCCTGGTTGTCATAATTCTCAGCAGAGGCAATATGGGTGTGTGGCATTTTCCTGTTCAGTTACTGCAAAAAAAAAAGCAGAAAAAAACCCTCACCAGGTGCTCTTTCATAGTAATCAGGTCTTGCAGCAGCTGCATTTGCATGAGATTCTCTCCACTCTTCAGTTTCTGGAGTTCGGACTGGATTTGTTCCTAAAGAAAGAGAATCAATAGGGGGGGCTTGTCCCTCTGGAATGTGTGTAGCAAGCCATGGGGAATGGGGAACAAGATCACCTGGTCCAACCACATTGCACACCCAATCAATCTGGATTACAGGTGGGTAGCCATGTTAGTCTGTAGCAGCAAAATAAAACAGCAGTCCAGTGGTACTTTAAAGACTAACCACAGTCTTTGTAGCATAAGCTTTTGTGAGACAGAGTTCTCACTTCATCTGATGCACAGGGGTATAACTCCATCAAGGCCAATACACACACACAGAGGAGAAAGTTGTGTGTGTGGGGGGGGTTTACAAAGCAAAAGTGACGGAACAAAATCCAAACAAAACCGTTTAAACGAAAACCACCCCGAGCCACAGCAAAACTGGCAAGTCAGGAAAGAGAGGCGGACCCGAATCCACTGATTTAAAAGCAAACAAATGGAGATTATCCTACAGAAAGGGAGTATTATTTTAGACTGTAATGTTTCATTCCACTGGTGTTAGTCGACTAAAATAAATACAGAAATAAAAACAGAAACCGTCGTCATTTCAAGCACACCACGAGGGAGAAAGTAGGGGGGATGGGGGGGGGGGCGGCAGCCATGTTTGTGTGCTACATTTTTCTCTAAACGGGGCGAATTTTTGTATCAAAGGGCTGAGAGGGGGACTTAACTCTTCCTCTTCCTCTCCCCTGCCTCCCCTCTCTTTTACCGAATCCCTCCCCCTCTCCTCGCACTAGGAAAAGAAATCAGTGCCAGACGGCTTTTCGTAAGAACAGGACAAACGCATATGAAACTGCCATGGCTGCCCTTCCCGCCCAAGCTCTCCCCCCCCCCCCCCCGGCACGCTCTTTGGGGATAGCCTAGAGAATATCTTAATT
>NW_015173819.1:17305-18469 GCF_001447785.1 Gekko japonicus
AACCGCAGCCATGACTTTCTTCTGCAGAGCACAGCACAAGACAGCCAACGCAGCGACGAAGTGGATGCTTTCGGTTTCGACTCCGTGGGTTGAGCAGATTCTGGCTAGCTGGGGAGGGAGGAAAAGCAGCAGTCACATTGCTTATTTTATTTATATGCAGAGCCGGCCTGGATGAATCAGAAACCGGAATTAAGATTGACGGGAAAACATCATGTAATGTATCCACAAGCTCTCACCTCTCAGTAACAATGGGACAAGCGGATTGTAGCCCAGGCTAGGCTCCTGGCCGAGAGCCTATGGAACTCTCGGCCACTGTAAATAGCCAATCACTGTGTGTGGGGATCTGGGTTTGTGCACAAACCAGCCTGCAAACTGGGTACTCTCCTCTTGTTCTGAGCTGAAATAAAGTATGAGAGCTGAAATCACTAGTAAGTCTCAGTACTTTTCACATCAACAACCTCAGATATGCAGACCATACCACTCTAATGGCAAAAAGTGAAGAGGACCTAAAGAGCCTCTTGCCTAATGTGAAAGAGAGCACAAAAGTTGGCTTGAAACTCAACATAAAAAAACCCCACGAAGATCATAGCATCCGGCCCTATCACTCCTTGACAGGGGAAGTCCTGGAAGCAATGACAGACTTCACTTCCTGGGATCCAAGATCACTGCAGACAATGTACTGTTGAAATGTTTAATTATTTGTTCTTCAACCTGTATAATGTAGTAATGTATGTAGTGAAGAAGGTTTCACACCATTTGTATTTTGGATTTTTTAAATACAATCAAAACCTGGAGGACCAGAGTGATGTAGTGGTCAGAGTGCTGGGGCTAGGAAATGGCAGACTTGGGCCCCGGTCACACGGGGAAATTGACGCAGTCAAAGTGCGGCTTTTTAGAGCCGCACCAAAAGAGACACGCGGCGGCGGGATCAGACAGATCCCCTGAGCCGCTGTGCAGTTGCTCCCCGATATTGGTAACCAATTACTCAAGCTACAGAAACAGAGAGTGAAGTTCCAACTTCATGCAGCCTCTCTTTCACAGTACTGTCATGAGGATAAAATACCTAGGGGCAGGGGTCGTTTCGTAGAAAAAGAGCTAGGGGAACTCATTAGCATAACTCATTAGCATATGCCACACCCCCTGACATCACCGGAAGTGTGTCAT
>NW_015173819.1:19195-38441 GCF_001447785.1 Gekko japonicus
TAATTTCTTTCAGAGCTTTTCTCTCAAGAGCAGTTCTCTCAAGAGCCCTCTCAGCCCCCCCTCCCCACAGGGTGTCTGTTTTTTTTTTTTTTTTGGTAAACAAATTTTATTTTCTCAGGAATACAACATATAAAACATTTCATTCTATCAATTGTCTACCCCATTCCCAGTTCCTCCCCTCCCTCCAATGGCTTCCCACAATGCTTCCACCCCTGCTCCAAATTACTTCATATCATCAACAATATCAGTTTTTCATCATTACAATCTAAAGATAACATCATTTGACTTAATATTGATCTAAACATATTAAGTTTTGTTTCACATCCCAGTTCTTTTCCAGATAAATTTTAAAGTCATTCCATTCTCCAAAAAACTCATCGTCTTCTTTGTTATTCAGTTTTTTTGTAATCTTATCCATTTGTGCCATGAACAGAACTTTTTGTATCCATTCTTCAACCTCTGGTACCTTTTCTGTCTTCCAAAACTGAGCATAAATCATTCTCGCTGTCACTATCAGGTACCAGAGTAAAGTTTTTTTAGTCGTATTGACTTCTTCCATTTTGAGTCCCAAAAGCAGAATTTCCGGTGCTTTTTTAAAAGAACATTTCAGTATTTTTTGCATTTCATTGTGGACTTTTGTCCAAAAGTCTACAGCTTTCTCACAAGTCCACCACATATGATAAAATGAGCCCTCATGCCTCTTACATTTCCAGCATTTGTTTGACATATTTTGATTCATATTTGCAATCTTCTTAGGTGTCATGTACCACCTATACATCATCTTATAACAATTTTCTTTAACATTAGTACATGTCGAGATCTTAATAGAGTTTTTCCACAAATATTCCCAAGTTTCCATATCTACTTCCTTATTCATATTAATAGCCCATTTTAACATTTGTTCTTTAACAGTTTCATCTTCAGTATACCATTTTAACAACACCTTATACATTTTAGAAATATTTTTTCCTCCTCCACTCTCCCATACCTTTTCAATTTCATTTTTTTCCTCTCTAAAACCATAGTTTTTTTTGTCTGATCTAAAAAGATCATAAATCTGCATATATTTCAACCACTCATATTCATATTCAATTTCATTCTGCTTTTTCATTACCCACTCTGTTCCCTCTTTTTTAATTAAATCTCTATATGGCAACCAGTCTCTACCTCGCTGTCTTGAGTAAGATATCAACACTTCTACTGGTACAATCCACAATGGTCTTAAGTCACTCTGGTACTTCTTATATCTCGTCCATACCATATACAAAGCTTTTCTCACCAAGTGAAGTTTAAAAAAACTGTCCATTTTTATCTTGTCATACCATAAATATGCATGCCAGCCAAATCTACAATCATGCCCTTCCAACCCCAACAATCTGTCATTTTCAAGCTTCACCCATTGATCCATCCATGTTAGACAAACCGCTTCATAATATAGTCTAAGATTTGGCATTTGTAGACCTCCTCTTTCTTTGGCATCACAAAGTATTTTCATTTTGATCCTTGGTTTCTTGCCTGCCCAAACAAATTTTGACAACTCTTGTTGCCACTTGGCCAACAAATCCGTTTTATGCAGAATTGGTATTGTTTGGAACAGGAACATCAAACGTGGTAGGACATTCATTTTTATAACTGATATTCTTCCCATCAGTGATAAGTTCATTTTATCCCATTTCTTAAAATCTTGAGTCAGCTTAGTCCATAATTTCTCATAATTATTCTTATATAGGTCTATATTTTTTGCCGTTAAGTGAGACAGCCGGCTGCGCATCTGTGCGCATGCGCAGTTCGGCCGGGAGCCTTGAATGCTCCTGAAGATGGGCGCGCCGGCAATCCCTCGGCCGTGCTTGTTGCAGTGTTTCAGGTTGGTCCTACTATTTCCTAGGGGTTTTTTTAATGCACGTTTTCGGCCTGAAGGGACGGATCGGGGATGGGTGCGCACCACTTCCCAGATGTTGCAGTGTGATTGTGCCCATTTGCTGTGCCTCCCATCCGTCCCTCTTGTGGGCCAAAACCTCCCGTGTGACCGGGGCCTTGGATTCAAATTCATCCATGGTGCTGACTGGATGACCTTTCGCCATTTTATCTCTCTGGTCTACCTCACTGATAAATGGGGGATAGAATGGGGAAGGAACATAGGATTGCCAGCTCCAGGTTTGGAAATTACTGGAGATTTAGGGGTGGAGCCTAGGGGAGGTGGGATTTGGGGAAGGGATGGATCTCAGTGGGGTATAATGACATACAATCCATCCTCCAAAGCAGCTATTTTCTCTAGGGGAGCTTGTTAAAGACAATTGTCGATGACACTGTTTAACCATCTCATCCTGGTTAGACAGTGGGGTATAATGCCATACAATCCATCCTCCAAAGCAGCTATTTTCTCTAGGGGAGCTTGTTAAAGACAAAATTGTCTAAATGAATGAGGCAAACTCAAGATGAAGGTTAAAACTCTTTACTGGTAGAGATGGAACTTGTCAGGAACTCGCCAGAAAGTTGCTTACAAGCCTTTTTATAAGATAGTTACACAGTTACATTTTTCAAAACCTACCCCTGACCACCACATATCCCTGCTCCCTAGCCTATTGGTGAGAGACATCAGGACGTACAGACTAGCCAAAAAGCCTACCCATCTGCACGTTTATATCTCCCATTCCTTTATTTCTAACATCCCATCTACCCTATTTACAGTTTTCCTTATATTAAGTGCAGAAAAGGGCAACCAAAATGAGAGTGTCAAGGTCCAGTTGCTATTCTCTGGGCAAAACGCTTCTATAACTTTTAATGTTGCTTGTTTTCTTCAATCTGTAATTCAAACCAGGGAAACTATTAACTGATCATTTATTTTTTTGTTGGCTGTTCAACAGCCATACTTCTGATGTATTCCTAAATTTTAATGCAATCTTATCTCTTACATGCCAATAAAGGTTGTCTGTCTATCTGTCACACTTATCACGCCTGCAGCTAGCTGCTTCTTCTCTACCTCGTTGCTAAGCATTTTATGGTCTCCTTGTTCCTTTTTGCATCTTTTGATTATTGCAAAAGCCATCGCTCGTTCCTGTTTTTCTACAGCAGATAGTTATTTTTAAACAATACGTTTCTGTAGACTGCCTTGTGGTTAGCAGGCTGTTTCCTTTGTGCTTAGATGCAGGTTTAGCAAGCAGTTTTATATATTACAAGAGACTTGGCTAAAAGGTCTTCTTAATCAAAATGCACCTTATTACCCCCCCCCCCCCACAAGCTGATAGTGCTGCTGACCTCCAGGCGGTGATACAAGAGACTTGGCTAAAAGGTTTTTTTAATCAAAATGCCCCTTTTTCCCCCCCCCCCCCACAAGCTGATAGGGCTGCTGACCTCCAGGTGGTGACTGGAGATCTCCTAGAATTGCTGCTGGTCTCCAGATGACAGAGATCAGTTCCCTTGGAGAAAATGGCTGCTTTTGGAAAGTGGACTGTATGGCATTATAACCTGCTGAGGACCCTTTCCTCTGCAAACTCCCACCCTCTGCAGGCTACACCCCCAATATCTCCAGGTATTTTTCCAATCTAGAGCTGGCAACCCAAGGAACTGAGCTCTTCAGTGTGGCAAACCATTATAATCCTAGCAGATCTCCAGGCCGCACCTGGAGGTTGGCAACTGAGGCAAAGCACCCTGGCTTCCCTCAAGGGTTAATGTGAGCCGTTAACTGGCCTGGTCCATCCTGCAGGTGTTACTAATTGGTCTCTTGGCCTACAGGGTTCTTATTTCCTTCAAGGCCAGAGATGGAAGCGTGCTAATGAGCTTCTCAGAGAACCTGCCACCTGGCTGATGGGAGGGGGAGAACTGGGGGTGATGAGGTAATCTTCTAGAGCATAGGTTCCCAAACTTATTTGGCCTACCGCCCCCTTTTCAGAAAAACAATTAGCTAGCTGAGATCCTGATGGACTAAAGACCTCAGCTATGACCTGCTTGAATTGCAATTGCTAGCAACGGAGCTTTGGCCTTTGATTTTGCAGTTTAAGGTTCGTTCCGTCTAATGCAACCTCTAAGAATGTTAGACAGTTGCGCTAGTGTTCTTATTTTCTTGCTGCATGATTTTAAAGTAATGTATTGGCTATAGAATTATTATTGTTATTATTAATTTAGACTTTTAGGCTGCCCTTCCCTGCAGGCAGGGCTCAGGGTGGCTTACAAGAGGATAGGAACAATAAATCAGATTAAGTTAAAACCATAATAAAATGCCATAAACGTAAAGGTACCCTTGCTCGAAGGCCAGTCGAATCCGACTCTAGGGTTGCGGTGCTCAGGGCTATTTTTGGGCAGGAACGGAGTTCAGGCTGGCTCCCAAGTTGGCCACACCCAGCAGGAACTCATTAGCATAATAGGCCACACCCAACAGCAGAAATTCATTAGGATTGGCTACATTAGAGGTGTGTGGCCTAACATGCAAAGGAGTTTCTACTCCAAAAAAAGCCCTGGGTGTTGACAACAAACAAGGTAAACGGAATAAGAAGCAAAAGGTGGGTGCGTCTGGATGACCAGACTTCTGGTAAAATGGGGTGTGTGACCTAATATGCTAATGAGCTGTGCTGTCACGGGTGTGGCCTAATATGCTAATGAGTTCCTGCTGTTGGATATGGACTATTATGCTAATGAGTTCCTGCTGGGCTTTTTCTACAAAAAAAGCCCTGGCGGTGCTCATCTCCGTTTCAAAGCCGAAGAGCCAGCGCTGTCCGAAGACGTTTCCGTGGTCATGTGGCCGGCATGATTAAACACCAAGGCGCACTGAACACTGTTACCTTCCCACCGAAGTGGTACCTATTTATCTACTTGCAATTTCTTGCTCTCCAACTGCTAGGTTGGCAGGAGCTGGAACTAGAGGTGGGAGCTCACTCCATCATGCGGCACCCGGGTCTCAAACTACAGCCTGCAGTTCAGCGTCTTAACCACTTGAGCCACCACAGCTCCTAATAAAATGCAAATAAAATGTAAATAAAAGACAGTCTGTTCCAAGATGGCAGAAACTTCAAGAAAAAAAACCCAGCTTTCCCCATAGCCTCCTAAGGGGGTAGGTGAGGGGAGGTGGGAGGTATGACAGTGCCAGATTAATTGCTGTCTGATCACTGTCCTCAACCAAAAGCCTGGTGGAACGTCTCTGCCTTACAAGCCCTGCAAAAAGGTAACAGATCCCGCAGGACAGGGATGTTCTCTGGTAGAGAGTTCCACCAGGTGGGGGCCAGGGCTGAAAAAGCCCTAGCCTTGGTTGAGCACAGCCAGATCTCTCTCCGGCTGGGGACCACCAGAATAAATAAAGACTAAAGTTTATTTAAAAAATAAAATAAAATTTCTTATTGACATAAATTGAAATAAACTTTATGAAATATTTTCTAAAATTAGACAGCAGTCTGGTTACTTGTCTGCAACTGCCCTGAGGACCCGTGGGGTTCCGACCTGGACTCCCTGGCAGTGACCCTAAGGAGACTCATGCGCGCCACCCTGAGTGGGGTGAACATGTGCTTGGTAGCCAGTGAAACTGAGGAAAAATGAAGCAGGAGAGGCAGTGAATGGAAGTCTGGCTGCTCTCTCTCTTAAATTGTGAAAGAACTTTGTAAACACCCAAAGGGTGGGTGATGGGACAGAGGGAAGGGAAGCCGGCCAATAACGTGCCTTGCCCCAGAGTTCAAAAGTCCTAGGTATGCCAAGGTCTCCTGGTTGTGCACTTCTGATCTGGCTCTGGCCACCACCCCCTATAGGGCCCACCCTCTGCCACAACTTCTGTGAGTTACAACCCCCAAAATGCTGGCTGCTGGAAATCCACCAATCAGACAGTTCTTAGAAGAGGCACTGGCAGGCTTCTTTGTTCGTCGACTCCCCTCCCACTCAAAAACTTTCTGCTTCGCCCTGCCGACTCCAGGCGCCGAAAGGCATGGATCCTCCAGAGAGCCCCGTGCAAGGCCTCCAGAAAGCCGCCGTTTGTTCCATCTGCCTCGAATTTTTCAGGGACCCCGTCTCCATCGAGTGCGGGCACAACTTCTGCCGGGTCTGCATCACCCAGTGCTGTGAGGAGTCCCGGAGACGTTTCTGTTGCCCTCACTGCCGCAGAAGGGCTTGCAAGCGAGATATCAGGCCTAACAGGGAGCTGGCCAGTATGGTGGAGCTGGCCAAACGCTTCAAGCTTCAGGAGGAGGTGGAGGAGGAGGTCAGAACCGCAGGAGGGAAAGGCCAGTGTGAGAAACACCAGGAGCCCCTGAAGCTCTTCTGTGAGGATGACCAGATCCTCATCTGTGTGGTTTGTGACAGATCCAAGGAACACCGAAGCCACGCTGTGACTCCTCTAGAGGAGGCTGCCCTGGACTACAAGGTAAGTTGACCGTTTGTTTTCCTGCCAGTTGTGTATGCTGCACCTGGATGTAGATGCGTGCTGCTGCTTTATGGCTAGGTTGGTATGGATGGTTCTGTAGGGTTATAGATCCAGTTGGTCAGCCGTGTTGGTCTGAAGCAGTAGACCAAATTAACGGTACCTTTAAGACCAACAAAGGTTTATTCAAGGCACACGAAAGCTCATACCTTGAATAAACCTTTGTTGGTCTTAAAGGTACCATTGGACTTTAAATTTGATAGGGTTATGTCTGCGTGTAAACACACTTGTGTAAACCTGTCTGGGGTTGCAAGCCAGCAAACAAGTGTCCTGTATTTTAATCTGTTTTCGAACCCTGGAGGGAATTTGTATCTCAAACAAAGCAAAGGATGTGCAAATCAATGAAACTGCAACATCCTCAGACCCGCTTTCACAGGCTTTGCCACTGACGTTTGGGCTGGGACCTATAGGTTGGGAAATAAAGCACTGCAAATCAATGAAACTGCAACATCCTCACAGGCTTTGCCACTGACTTTTGGGCTGGGACCCATAGGTTGGGAAATAAAGCGCCAGAGGGGACAAGAGGCTGTTAGGGAGAGAAGGGAGAGTGAGGAGGAGTAAATGAGCATTTCCAGCCGCTGCAGCCTCATGGCAGGTCATCATGTTCTGCTTTTGCAACTCAGTTCTCACATCTGTTTGTTAACCCTTTTATTACCTGCATGCTAAATTGCTACTATTCATTCCAACTGCTTGAATCCAATCTTATCTATACTTATTGCTCAGTTACTTATGCATCTTCTTGACTCTAATGATCTGTTCCTGGCAACAACTCCCGCCACCTATATGTAATGGCTGGCAAAGTCGGTTTCAATGTATCTGGAGAAGTGTGCATGCACATGAAAGCTTATACCCTGAATTAAACTTTGTTGGTCTTAAAGGTGCCACTGGACTCAAACTTTGTTCTGTTGCTTCAGACCAATATGGCTACCTACCTGTAGTTGGAACAGACGGAGAACTGAGTTGGCTGAAGTGTCTGGGGATGTAAGATCTTTATCTGGGGCTGGGGTGGATCTGATTTGTGGCAGTGGATCTCCTGCCCTTAGCCTTCTCCTGTGCTCTGTTTGTAAACCAAACAAATATTACAAAAAGCACCAGAAGTCTCCAGTGCTTTCGCATCCAAAGGAAACAAAATTCAACACTCAGAGAAGAATGTAACAGTACAGTACAATAGCTAGATTCAGATTCCCTTGAAACACCTGGTGGGTAAATTCGGAGGAAACAGGGTAGTTCAATTGGAGTAGTAGAAAGGTAGACTGTGATGTTTAATGCTACCCAAATCCAGGAAAAAACAGAAACCATATTTGCAGACAGCAGTCCATTTGTCTTGGTATCTTCCTTGCAGCTTCCTGTTTCAACAAGATTTCAAAAACCAAAAAGGACTGAGTCACAGGCAAAGGAAAGTGAGGGACTGCTGGAAAAGAAACCCCTCCACACATGCATGCACGTGCATAGATAAAAGAAGCCAAATACAGTTTTACCTAAGCAAACTTATTTCTTATTTCAGGAACAAATCCAGAGTCAATCACAGACTCTTAAGCAAGAGAAAGAAAGACTTCAAGACCTTAAACAAGCCAGTGAGCAGTCAGTTGAAGCATATCTGGTAGGTATTTCTTCCAGTTCACCAACACAGACTTGGGGAGGGGGGTATGAGATCACTGGTCAGGACCAATCCTAGCTGTGGAAGATAACAGAGTCGGATAACCATAGAATCTAATCAAGGAAGAGGCAGTGTAATGATGTAACTAACTGCTGTGGCTGTCTACTCTGTGCATCTAATGAAGTGAGCTCTGACTCGTGAAAGCTTATGCTGGAATAAATTTTGTGACTTTTTAAAGGGCCACTGCACTCTTGGTTTATTTCTGGGCAAGGACAGGAGACAATCTGCTCTGTTGGAGCTTACCTATGTCTTACAGGTTCAGTCCGGACACAATATGATCATGATGCATTTGAGCCTTTATTCTCTTCTGACCTAGCTGGTGCTGCTTGTTGTTTAAAACGTGCAAACCATGTTCTGTACCCTGAGCAAGCCATAAAGATACATAATGCAACCTTGGAATTTATATCGGGTTTTATATGCAAAATTCTACCATCCTAAGCCTCTGTATTTATCACCTATGCAGGAGGGGCCATGACCCCTTGCCCCATTCTCCACAGCATCAACCAATCATGAAAGTCTTCCTCAAGCCATTTTCCAATTCGGGCAGAATTGGTTTCATATATTTTGAGAACATACTGGCTCTGTTAAGGGAACATGTTTTGAGAAGCTTTGTCCCCAACAGTTATCTCATTTTGTTATGGTAGCCTTGTTCCTTATCTTACTGTTCCCAGAGGGCTGCTGAGAGAGACCTGATAATTGTTCCTGGCATGCCTGGAGGTCAAACAGCTGAGCGGCACAGGGTTGGCTAGACATTAAGGACTCTGTGGTGCCTAGAGATGGGAAAGTAGTGGGGGATGTGTAGAAGTGAAAAGTGTGAGTCAGGCTGCCTGGAACCAGCTTGTGCTTTTAAACCTCTGATAACCAAATGAGGGGCCTCTGCCAATGTTCCCTCTAAGCTGTGGAGTCTCGTGAGCAAAAATTCTTCTTTGTGAGCTACTGGCCTTAAAGTTGTGAGCGAGCGATTTGGCTGCTGCATAAATTAGTTTGCTCTGGAGCCATCCCTTCCTGAGCTAAGACAAAAATGTGTGAGCCGGAGGTAAAAAAAACTGTGAGCTAGCTCACACTAACTCAGCTTAGAGGGAACACTGGCCTCTGCCCTCCAGTTGCACAGTCAGCACCTCTGAACTCAGTCAAACTCTGGTCCTTTTGGACCTGCCTATTGACAGAGATGGTTCTGAGCCACCAGAGTAGTGTCAGCTAGTTTCTTCTAGCTAAATCTCTTGGCTAGCGAGAGAGAGATCTTTTGGTTATGCTCTGCGAGAGAACTTGTCTCAGAAAAGAGAAAGACCAGACACATTTGTAAGTTTATAAATTTTATTTAAACATAACCTCTAATAACAGCCTTGCCATCATCAACATTCAGGGATTCTCAATAAAATTACATTGTGCGTAGCTCTCTAACTCTTTATTTCAATCTTAACAAGATAAGCTGGAAGCGAGATGTACACAGCCATGGCATGTTTCCTTACCACTCTCGAAGTAACTTTGAGAAGAGATGAGAATGACCGCCCTCTGGGTTCCTATGGAAACAAAAGTTGGAACAAGGAGATGAGGGCGTACTCCTCTCTCTCTTGACCCAACCTCCATGGCACCCGGTTTCTCCTCTTATACCCTTCTTCTCGCCTATCCTGTTTCCCTGTTTGATCAATCAGAAGCTCTGACCTTTACATTATTTGTAAATTATTTCCTACTTAATCATGATTGTTTATGTTATCTTGTTTTTCTCAGGGTTGTTATTCTCAGGGTTTTCCATCTTTGGAATTTCCCTGCCTCCCAGCTGCTAATGGGTCATCGTGATTCATTGCTCTAGGCCTGGGTCCCTTATGTAACACTCTTGCATAAGGTATCTTTGTGCCAAAATGTCATTGTAACTTCTTAATTTGGAGATGCTTAAGTATGATGTTTATTCCTTATTCTGGTAAACACCCTACTTTTGACATAGCTAAACTTCCCATAAGCTTTACATTACAGTCTTATAATATTTCCTAACCTATAATGATCCCTTTAATATGCATATAAATGATTTTATGTGGTTAAAATATCCCTTCTATATGAGTTAAAAGAAAAAGAGAGCCCTTCTATGTAAAATGATTCTAGGCACAACTCCAGGTCTTTCCCGCTTGGTCTCATCAGGATGCTTAACCATGTTCTTCGTTCCAAACAATCATTTCCTACCAAGGCATCTGGTATCCCGTCTTATCATGACATGACCCAGCAAGCCTAAACGGCTTCAGCAAGCAGCTTTCTGAACCAAAGTTTCAGGCCTTTGCAGTCGGTAAAAAGCAAGCTATAGATCCTTACGTGAGAGGCTTTACGCGGATCCTTACAGTAGTGAAGAAAGGACTGAAGCAGCAATTTCAGAAAGAGAGATGCATGTAGTGAACTGCTTCTGGGAAAAGGGAGTAAGACACGGTTTTCAAAGTAGTGAAGGAAAATGATCAGTTTGGAGGGTAACAGACAGGAAGTCTGAAGGTATAAAACGGTTCTGTGCAAGACTTCACTGCTTACTCCCATCTCCAAATCAACATGCAAATACACATACCCCAGTAGGGCCTTGATGTACCGTGCCTTGCTCTCCGTGCCACCAAAGAGGCCAGTATTGGTCAGCTCAGGGCCAAAATATTACATGATGCTGGAAATCCTCATCCAGGTGCATACACGATAGATATGAAGCTGTCCTTTACTGAATCAAATCCTTGGCCCATCAAGATGAGAACTGTCGACTCAGACTGACAGCAGCTTTCCAGAGTCTTAAGCTTTCTCATTTGTTTAACTGGAGATGCCAGGGATTGAACCTGGGACATTCTGAATGCCATGCAGATGCTCTACCCGAGTCACATGGCCCTCCCCTGATGTGTAACTGAACTGCCAAAAATAGCTCTATTTCTTTCTGGTTAAGACGCTGAACTGCAGGCTGTGGAAGGTCAGTAGTTCAGCAGTTCAAGACCCGGGTGCCGCATGATGGAGTGAGCTCCCATCTCTAGTTCCAGCTCCTGCCAACCTAGCAGTTTGAAAGCAAGAAATTGCAAGTAGATAAATAGGTACCACTTCGGTGGGAAGGTAACAGCGTTCCGTGCACCTTGGTGTTTAGTCATGCCGGCCACATGACCACGGAAACGTCTTCGGACAACGCTGGCTCTTCGGCTTTGAAACGGAGATGAGCACCGCAACCCTAGAGTCGGATTCGACTGGCTTTCGAGCAAGGGAACCTTTACCTTTACCTTACACCCAATATGGATTAGGGCCACGGATCTGATGAGCAGGAGAGGTTTAATCGTTTGTTCCTATGCTGTTTCTCTGATCAAAAAGGCTTCTACTGCCTAGCTAAGCTCATTCGATTAAAAGATAGGTACCCATGTTGTGCCTGGTTTTTGTTTGTTTGTTAAGGTCTTAAAAACCAGCTGGGGAGGAGATAGCCAGCATTCAGGAGTGGTTATGTTATCTCAACAGAGACGTCCTGTACCTGTTCTCTAATTAAGAGACATAAGGGAGCCAGAACCTGGAAAGAGAAAGCTTTATTGCAATCAAAGCGGGGAAAACCAGGCAAAGGTGTTTTTCCGAAGTTTACATGACTACATACACACCTAATATACAATTTTGACAAGCAGAGGCGTATTCCATATTTGGTTGTCTTCCTGCAACTACGTGTCCCAAAGTTTATTCTAGGAAACTTGACATTTCACCAGAGCCAATTCTTGTCCTTTCATGTTATCAGAAATCAGAACAAGCTAGTCACTCCAGCATATGCAGGTGTAACTGCCCAAACACACCAGTAATCCCTTAATAGATAACTATTGGACGTTCTTTTTCATTTTCCGTTCGAGTAGTGGGCATTACACAGGTGCATTCTAATTAGTATGTATGATTGAAAGTCAGCTAGGCATGACAACTAATAACTTAATCAGTTACCTATCAGGTTCCTGTTGACAAAAACTGGATTGATCACTAAGGCCTCTGTCAATTAATTTAGTTTCCAACCTTAAGACTCTATAATGGAATTAAACCAAGATCCATCAGTTAGACTGTCAGACCAGGATCTGGGACAACCAGATCTGAATCCCAACTTGACCATGGAAGCTTGGTCCAGTGAGTCTCTTTCAGCCTAACCTATCCTACCTTACAGGGTTGTTGTTGTTCAAATAAAATGGACAAGGGGGAAACAATGTTGTCAGCAGTTTCGGGTTCCTATTGGGGAGGAAAGGTATATATATCCAAATAAATAAATATTCAATTGGGAAAATGGCAGCAAAGGGGGAAAGTTAGCTCTCTCTTCCCAATGTTCTGGCCCCAATCCTGATCAGCCTGTCCCACATGACTGCATTTTGCAGTTAAATTGTGCATATGGGGATCTTAACGCAGATCTCTTGTGTCACAAGTAGTTTGGTTGCCATTGTCCTTGGTGCATGTGGCAATTGAACTGGGTGAAAAAGGCTTGCCTTTGTTAGAAGCTTGAACAGGAGTATCATGGATATAAAGCACCAACAAACAAAAGACAAAAATATACCATGAAACTTAACTAGGAAAAACTAATATGAATACTTTACATGCTTAGGACATGCATTAATGCAACCGGACCTAGATGTTAAAGAATTGAAACAAACAAGAATCGGACATTTAAATCTGCAAGGTCTGGCGATACTGATGCTTGTAGGCTGCAAATCTGTGCTGAAAAACATTTAAATCTGCAAGGTCCGACCAGTGCCATCCATTTTCACTGCTGGTTGATTTGGCAGGCGAGTTGTTACACACTCCTTAGCAGAGTCCGACTTAGCCATCATTGGATGAATTTGTAGCCTACAAGCGTCAGTATTAGCTTTCAGTTTGTAAACATCAAGTGTATACAGCTGGACCTGGCATATTTAAATGTTTCTTTGGCACGAAAGTAAGCTTACAAGCGTTATCGTTAGCCAAGAATATGATCATCGAGGGAATTGTTTGCATGAGCTTTCCACGTTCAACTTGCTAATGCTAAAAATTAAGCATATTTAAATGTTTCTTTGGCACGAAATTAAGCTTACAAGCGTTATCGTTCAACTTGCTAATGCTAAAAATTTATGACCTTTTGGAAATGCTACAGCAGCTAGACAAAGGCTGATTCTGTATTGGCTTTTCCCTCCGTTTTATGAAACCCACGTTGGAACAGAAATTGCCCTCTGCATCGCATGCTGCTGTCACTTCCCTTGATCATCGGATTTCATTGTAGCCTCTACACTCCATGCTGCTTTTGTTTTGTTTGATCATCGGGTTTTTTTGTACCTTTCTGCATAGATTTATGGCTGATTGCCATAAGGCATTGCCCTGAGGTATTTGGATGTAGTTCTGAGCTGCACTTTTTCCTCCCCGTTGAGAAAATGTGGAGCGAATGCTAGATGCAGAATCACCCTCAGTGTGTAAAACCCTACAGGACTTTGCCTACACAGCAATTTGATTCTTGTTTGTTTCAATTCTGTAACATCTAGATCCAATTGCATTCATGAATATCCTAAGCACTTTGCACTTTGTATTTATGTAGGCTGTATGTATACATACAGAGTGTGTTTAGAATGTGCATGATTTGGTATTCCTTCGGAGATTACTAATAATCACACAGACAACTATTTAGGAGGTGAATTGTATGCGTTTATTAAAGTTGATATAAAATATGTAAATTAAAATTTATATGAAAATATGTAAAAATTGTAAAGTATTCATCATGGTTTTTCCTAGTTAAGTTTCATGGTATAGTGGTCTTTTGTTTCTTAGAAGCTTTTCATTAGCAAGAAGTAGAGAATCTGCCCCAGAGTGGCTTTCTTCCCAGCTAGGGTTGCCAGCCTCAAGGCTGGGCTTGGAATTCTCCTGTGAATACAGCTGATCTTCAGCCTGGGGGAAATGGCAGCTTTGGAAGACAGATCCCTATGGAGCTCCTGCCCTTTCTCAAACTCTGTCCTTCCTGGGCACCAGCCCCAAACTTCTAGCTGTTTCCCAAGCTGGAGCAGGCAACTCGACTTCCAACTGGAGCCAGAGAGACATGAGCTTTTAATTATACGCACAGCCTTTGTGGGGCTCTGGATTCATCTGATGAAGTGGCTCCTTCCATAAAGGCTGGAACCTTGTTCAGGCCTCTTGCAAGTAGGTTGGCAATGACTTGGCCTAGAGACTGTCCAGGGAATATTCTAGTATGTTGATTGTTCTAGTATGCTGATCACCACTTTGTGGTCAGGAAGCAGTTTTTCTCCAGGCCAGTTTGGCTGGAGATCCTGGAAGGGTTTTTTTTTTTTTGTCATCTTCTGGGTGTGGAACGGGGTCACTGGGGGTGAGGGGGAGGTATTTGTGAATTTCCTGCATTGTGCAGGGGGTTGGACTAGATGACCGTGGAGGTCCCTTTCAACTCTATGATTCTGTGTTTGAAGCTAAGCAGGTGAGAATTGACCAGTGGCTCTGGGAGAGACCCCCTGGAAGCCCTCCATAAGTTGCTCTGATAATTCCAGAGTTTAGTTTGCCAGAGCAAAATATAACTGGAGTCCAGCGGCACTTTAGAGACTAACAAAATGTATTTCAGCACACTAAGTTAGAGATCATTTCTTATAAGCATCTCTGAATTCAAATAAATCCTGCTGTGGCTCAGTGTACAAATATGCATGTAATTAACTGGAGTTTTAGTCAAAGCTTTACCGGCGTAACTGCCTCTCTCTCTCCTCTTAGTTGTCAGTTGGCTTTGTAAAACAATTGCATAACCTGCATAGGCCATGCCTTTCCTCGACACAGGTCCAAGTCATGTATACCTGTTATTGCCTCCATCTTCCTGCCTTGACTGTTTTAATCACAGGAGAGTTTAGATGTTGAACGGAAGAAAATGACCTCTGAATTTGAACTGCTGCATCAGTTCCTTGAAGAAACGGAGCAGCTCCTTCTGGACCAGCTGGATGAGGTGGAGATGGAGGTCCGGAAAGGGCAGAAGGAAAGCGACATCAGACTCTCAGAGGAGATTTCCATTCTTGGGGAAGTGATTAGTGAGATGGAGGAGAACTGTAAGCAGTCAGCGAGTGAATTCCTGCAGGTGAGAGTGTGGCTCATGGAGGGGAAACGGAGCAGTAGGACCCAAGGCCTTCCGAGGCTCATGCTTGGTCCAAACAAAGCCTAGTTTAGAGTGAACAGGGAGGAGGCAGAAGGCTCCTAGATTTGCCGGTCATCAGATAGCCTGCCTGCAAGCCATAGCTGTCCAGGCTTGCCTGACTGATTGCTGTGTCGGATGGGTCATTCCTATGGCTGCTATTATGTCTTCGGTACTAACTAAATACCGTACATGATCTTAGCTTTTAATGTATTAGCAGATAAAGACATGACTGAGCTTAGAACAACTTTGTATTCATAATGTGAACTCTGGTTTCTTCCTCTTGCCCCTCCAGAATGTCAAGAAAATGCTCAGCAGGTAAGTGGCTGTCTCCTGTTCCTGCAGTCCTAAAGGCTGGTTCACATGCGCATGGACATGAAGTAAGGTGATGTGAACATTTCCCCTGCAGCAGGGGGGCTCTGCAAACCACAGCGACAGAACCCTGTTTCAGTGCCAAGGGGTCACTCCTGGAATGGAGAGGCAAAGATAAAAAAGAGTATTTGGAAACCGTGTTTTTCTAACCATTGAGTATGCCTATGTGTCTCCCCCAATCCACTAAAGGAGAAATGGTGCAGAAGGTTATATTAGAAATAACATAAATTGAAATAGAGATATCTCCTGAAACGATGCTGCTAAACATGCTGCCAGAGAGCATTAGATGGAAAGATAAGTACCTGATAATTTATATATTAACATCTGCTAGAATATTAATAGCCAAATATTGGAAGCAAGAATATATACCTAACCAAGAAGACCTAGTACATAGGTTATTAGAAGTAGCAGAGATGGATAAACTAAGTGTAACGCTTCAGGGACAAAAGGAAAGTCTGTTTATAGAAAGATGGGAACGTCTGTATAATTGGATAAATGTGGAAGTATTGTAAAGTGACTCCATAAGCGAGGGTGATGAACTATGTAACATGGAATATGTTTTTGGTTTTTATGAAAATAAAATACTATCTAACGACAATACTGGGGGAAAAAAGTGGTGACAGGTGTCCTTGTCATACTTGGCTCATTATTTTCTTATGGCTAGGAGAAGAATCATGTCCAGAGTTTGGGGGATGGAGTATGAACGTTTTGTTGAAAGAAAATGAGGGGGAAAGGCTTGGTTATCTTAAGGAGATTCTCCTTTTGCTCTTTTTCTGTTGGGTCAGGTCCCTGTCACAGTTTCACCATCCGTTCCATCAGTAGCTATTAGCGCTATAGGCTAAACAGAACCCCCATATTCAGAGGCAGAATACCTCTGCATGCTGCGTTTGCTCCCAGGCTGTAATAGTCTATGCCCCACAATTCAAACAAAAATTAATTTTACTTTGGTTTTTTTCCTCGCTAGATATAAGGAAGAGACTCATTTGCCTGTGGTGATTTCTCAAGACAAAATTGGAAAGTCTACACCCTTGGTACCAGAGGAGGCAGTCCCGAATGTACGCAGGTTATAGTAACCTGCAACCATATATGGGGCCCATTAAGGGATGGATACCAATCTGTAATAAGACTTATCAATGCTGTATGTTGGTTGATGCTCCTGCGCACCTTGCTCGATAAAGAGAGGACAAAAATCACAAGGAAAATGGAAGGGAAAGTTAGATGTGTGAGACTGATTTAAAAATGTCAGTATGAAGAGGCAGGTTTTTAGAAAATGCTTAAATGCACCTATGAAGGAACCAGATGGATGGATAGCAGGGGGCAGCAAGGAAGAGCAAGCAGAAGCTGGGGGATTGCAGGTGTAATCTTGGGACAATAGAGGCCAATGACATCAGAGGAACAAAGAGAGTGTCGATAGAGAGAAGAGCAGATAGATCAATGGGAGCCATAAAATCAAGACATTTCCTCACAAATAGAAGTTCAAGCAGAATGTGAGAAGGAAGTGGGGACCAAAACAAAGAGCAGAAAAGAGCAGCAACATGTTGGTAGTGATGGGTGGAACAAACTGAATGAGCTGAAGAACTCAAGAGAGAAGAGGCAAGAAAGCCAAGCTTTAGTCATGAGGAAGCGTTTTGATGAGCTCACAGCAAAGAAAACTTTTGCAGAACTGTTTCCAGTGCTGCGTTTGCTCCCAGGCGGTAATAGTCTATGCCCAAAAATTCAAACAAAAATTAATTTTACTTTGGGTTTTTTCCTCGCTAGATATAAGGAAGAGCCTCATTTGCCTGTGGTGATTTCTCAAGACCTAAAAGAAAAACTCAGTACATTTGATAAGAAAAACATTTCCTTAGAAAAAATGGTGAAGAAATTCAAAGGTAAAGGAGAACTGATGTCCAGTCTTAATGCTTCCTTATCTTTGACATTCCTCTCCTCTCTCTCTCTCTCTCTCTCTCTCTCCTGAAGCTTCAGCTAAGAGGCAAACTACACAATACTTTTCTTCACTTCTTTATAATAGCTTGCCTGTGTTCCCTGCAGTCATGCAGCAGCTGCAGGGAACTGCTTCAAAAAATAAAATAAAGGAAAGCCCAAACAGACTAGGAATGGTTGGAGGGGGGGGCTCCTGCCTCCCCCAGCAGTTTTCTTGTGCCAAAAAACCATGTTTGGGGGGGGGGGAGTGATTTTGCCAATTTTGTGCATGTGGAGCCGCAAAATAACTCTCCCTGCAGTTTTTATGTGAGAAAACCGATGGGCGGCAACTGGAGCCCTTCCTCCCAGGGCACCATTCCTAGCTTCTTTAGGCTCTTTCTTTTTAAGAAGCAGTTAGAACATAAGAACATAAGAGATGCCAATGTTGGATCAGGCCAAAGGCCCATCCCGTCCAACACTCTGTGTCACACAGTGGCCAGAAATACCAGTGCCATCAGAAGGTCCACCAGTAGGGCCAGGACATTAGAAGCCCTTCCACTGTTGACCCCCCCAGTTCCCCACAGTTGCTGCATTGCTGTAGGAAACATGTGCAGCCTAGTGTAAATGAGTGAAGAAACCTATCATGTAGTTTGCCTCTAAAACCCTTCTCCCTATCTTATTCATTTTGTACTTCAGTGTTGGCAGACCACTTCTTCCCTGTTTTCAGTGTATTTAGGATGTCTCTGCTTTTGTCAGTGCTGAATGAAAAGAAGTTTGAATTCTGGGTATAAGTCTGCTACCCAGATGTAGAGGAAGCTCAGGGGTTTGAATGATAATCTATTGATTATTTGTTCCATTAATGCTAATGTTTCTAAGAAGAAGCATTTGGAGCTCTCTGAAATAAAGTTAGCCAGTTAGCAAGAAGGTATAACACCTGGTTTCTATCATATTTAATGAGCTGAGCTGACAAGAAAGCCCAGTGAAAAGAATTTGATAATTAACTGAAGAAGATGCTTTATTTTTAATGAAAGGTCAAGATGGGGCTAGTAAAATTTACTGAACTGAGCAGAGGTACAGCTGTACTCTCTGCAAAAGAGATCTGAGTTTGGCAAACCCCTCTTTCTTATTTGTTGTGTGCTTTCAAAAGGTAAACACAACTTTTAATATTTTGTTTGTAGCTGAGAATAATGGTTGTTTAAAGCTTATGATATGTATCTTAATAGTTCTAAATGTTTGTAGGAAAAGAAAGCTAGCTAAATTCTTTACTAAGACTATCCCTTATTCTCTAGTAAGAAGCTTTGCTTATTAGCCAAAGACTTTGACAGATTTATTGATGCACAGCTGTGAGACAAGGATTTAAAATTAAACTGTTAAGCATTATTTTAACAAGCAAAAGATTGGGAAAAAGCCAAAAATATTTCCAAGAGCTAATGACCAGGTGTGTCGTTCTGTCCAGACAGAAACAAGATATTAATCACAAGTCTTTTGACAATTAAAAAGGCCAATTAAACTAACAACCTCTTTGACAACCTCCTTGACAACCACGACGGTATAATCTCTGACCTCAAGCCAGACATCCTGGAATGTGAAGTTAAATGGGCCTTAGAAAGCTTTACTAACAACAAAGCTAGTGGAGGTGATGGTATCCCAGCTGAACTATTCAAAGTCTTAAAAGAACAACCTCCTTGACAACCACGACGGTATAATCTCTGACCTCAAGCCAGACATCCTGGAATGTGAAGTTAAATGGGCCTTAGAAAGCTTTACTAACAACAAAGCTAGTGGAGGTGATGGTATCCCAGCTGAACTATTCAAAGTCTTAAAAGATGAT